>NC_068376.1:530248-563959 GCF_023724105.1 Carassius gibelio | reverse complement strand
ATCACACAATTCACAAATTAGAACACACCAAGAGCTAAATTAAGATGTTTTTGAACTGTTTGTGTGAAAATTAAATATTTGTGGCTGCCTATCTGAAATCACTGCCTCCGATCAGCGCGCACAGTTCCACAAGTTCAAAACTAACAAATGTATTCTTGTTTAAGAGCTTTTTAAAATAAAATATTGCCATAAATGCACACAATACACACATTATAACACAACAAGAGCTAAATACAGGTGTTTGTGACCCGTTTAAGTGTGCAAGACTATTTGAAAGCGCGACTGGCACAATAACATATATCTCTCGAGCTGCAGGATTCTGCCTTTCGTCGTACGAACGAACACATCACGGACAAGATTATTTCAAAATACATAATAGCTTGGCGAATATAAACGAAAACAGCCACGTGAACATAAACTGTTGAGAAATAAATCTGAAGTGGATCTACTGGATTTGAATATTAAGTGACCGCATATACCAGCTGCTTCTGTCTTCAATTTTAATCTATATATATAAAAAAGGAGACTCATTTGTCTTGGCTGCTTTTTTAATGTAGCGTATTTATTTATTTACTTTTTTATACATTTTGTATAATTTCATAGTTTATGTATTACAATTATAAAAACAAAAATAAATTTAGCCACTCACATAGAAATATCTTAGGCCTTATCATTTTCTGACAGTTTTAGGGATTTTAAAAAATCCTAAAAAACCTTATTTGTGCTACAAATAATAATTTCAAACTCATTTGATACTGACCTATGACATCCTCTGACATGCTATTTATTTGAATTTACATAATGTCATGGATGTAACAGTAAATCTGTTCAGCTCACAGATGAAGACTAAGCTGTAATGCAAGCAGAACACTTATAAATCATTTAAGGATTTGATAACACTGTAAAATAATGTCTTATTTGCTAACATTAGTAAATGCATTGGTAACACTTTATAATAACTGCACTCATTAGTAAATAGTCAGTTCGTGCTTTATAAAGTCTTGTCCCAACATTAATAGTCATTAGTAAGCAGCTTATAAATACAGCTATAAATAACTTTTTCTTGGTTTATAAGGACATATTTTAAAAAGGAGAGTAAAAGGTCAGTTATCTTCCTAAGAAAAATAAAAATAAACAAACACAACACAGATTGATACAGAAATATTTATTTCAATATGCAATAAAAGGAAACTGTACACTTGAATTATATATATATATATATATGTGTGTGTGTTGGTATGTGGGAAGCACAGTTTTTGAGTGCACTGTAGACTTGCTCTCCAGGTGGATTCTGGTTGTATGCAGTCCATAAGGTATGGCTTTGTGTGTACATGTGAACAAGGAGAGGACACAAGACGTTTGAGATCATTTTTAATGGAGTTCAAGTAATAAAGAAAGATATTTGTTATGCATCTACATCCGTCTGCATGGACTCTGTACGTGTTTTAAACTTGCTAACCCCTATTATCAACGGCATTGTAAAGCCAATACACACACACAGACACATGTATATATATATATATATACTTCATAAAAAAAAATATATATATATTTTTTTTTTTTTTTTTTTTTTATCAAGTGTACAGCTGTACAGTTTCTTTTTATCCATCTTGAAAAAATATTTCTGTGTTCTGTATCCCTCTGTGTTGTGTTTGACTTTTTAGTTTGGTAGATGAATGTTCCTTTAAATCTCATTTGTGAATGATTTAAATGTATAAATAGTCTTTGCTTTAGATGAGCTCACAAAGGACTGTCACCATTAGGACTCCCTATGCATAGGGCCCGGGATCTTGTGCAGCGCCCCTGCTGACAACTAGAATAATGTTATAATACTTAAAGTATGAAAATACAATGATTGAACTTTATAGCTTAAGAACAAAACATTTATAGCTGTATTTATGAACTGTTTAATAATGCCTATTAAAGGAGTGCTATTATTATTTTTCAAATTTAGTTATACTGTAATGTTGTTGTTTCAGCATAAAAAAAAGTTCTGCAAAGTTACTAAGCTGAAAGTCCAATTCAAAAGGAGATATTTTATTTAACAAAAAACACTTTTTAAAAACTATAATGAACAAATTGTTTGGACTACAACAAATATTGTCCGGGATTTGTGATTTCACAAATATGGACGAATGGGATGAGAATTGGTTGAGCTGCACTATAGAAAGCAACGAGTGTGATACATATGTAGTTGACCATGAAGCCTGGAAGAGAAAAACAAAACTCCTTATATTCAGGTGTGAAGAATTATTAGGCATTTTTTCCTTTACTGATAAAATAAGCCCAAAAAAAGGTTTAACTCAGATTGAAAAATGTGTTTCTAAAGTTATATATATTGTTCTGTGAATGTGATTTCAAAGTCTAGATGATTCGGATTAACCCTTTAACTGCCGTATCCCTTAAAACCTGACTGCCAGAGTGCTATTGTGAATGCATGTGCCCGCTTGGCACAGTTTACCTGATGCCACAGGGGTGGTGTTGCACTGATGGCTTGAGCCCGCCATCGCTGCTTGCAGCTATATTTAGGGCTCAAGCCTGGAGGGCGAGAGCCCTATTGTTTTCCTTAGGATTATTTTTTATTATTATTATTATTTTTTTCCAACGTTACGGGGGCTTTTGGGGTCCTTAACATGCTCGAAAACTCTTGAAAATTGGCACACACCTTGGAACCTGCGGCCATTAGGGCTGGGGAGAGACAGATACACGGGCGTGACACAGGGGCTCTACAGCGCCCCCTGGAATACTGAGGGCCATATATCATACATACTTGCACGTAGACACACGAAACTCGGTACACATGTAGATCTCATCAAACCAAACAACTTTCGTACTGCATGTCATAGGCTCCGCCCAACAGGAAGTTGGTTATTTAGGGTTTAGTATTCATATTTTTCGTCAAAGTTGTGGGGGCTTTTGGGGTCCATAACATACTCAAAAACTCTTGAAAATTTGCGCACACTTTGGAATCTGTGGCCTTTAGGAGCCTGCAGAGGCTGGGACCCGGGCGTGGCACAGGGGCTCTACGGCGCCCCCTGGATCACAGTCAGAAATGTTGATGTATAGCTCACACATTATCACACATATGCATATGAAACTCAGTACACATATAGATCTCATCGTGCCGAACAACTTTCGTATTGCATGTCATAGGCTCCGCCCAACAGGAAGTCAGCTATTTAGAGTTATGTAAAAAGCGCATGCTCTGGAATTTGAAATACTTGTCATAGGTTTTTTTGCCGATTGCCACCAAACTCGGTCAACATGATCTCAAGACATTGGGGATGAAAAATTGCCAGGGGATTTTTGATATCTCGAACGGTTTGCTCGTGGCGAGGTGTTGAAATTATGGCGAGAAATGAGAAACAGGAAGTGTCTAATACCATCCACATACATTTCCTGATTTTAATCAAACTTCATCAGATTATTCTTTGTATGATGTCGATCGCATATATGTGACTATTAGGAGTCAAAGTTATAGCGCCACCAACTGGCAGCAGGAAGTGTGTAATGTTCAAAATGCTTTGAATTCAGCATCTCATTATTACTCAATTTGCTTCAAACTTCATCAGAATAATGTTAAAACACAGCCTATATAAATCTGCTGGGGGGATATTGATATCTAAAAATATTGTTGCCGTGGCAACATGTTAAACTGGAATACTTCTCAGGTGATTTTGAGGCATATAACATGCTTAGAATTTCATCAAACTCAGAACACATATCAGTATTTGTGATAATTAGACACTGGCAAAAGTTCATAAGAGGGCGTGGAAGAGGCACTCTATAGCGCCACCTTTTGTCAAAAGTGGGGGGGTTAGTTTTAGCTACAGACACCAAACTCGGTACAAAAATTGTTCTCATCAAGACAGACAACTTTCTAATTCACAGTCATCAGCTACGATCAACAGGAAGTCAGCTATTTTGATTTGAATGTGGATTTTTTTTTTACATTTAGCTGTGAATTAATGCATACTGCTCAGAGGAGAGTAACACTATACACACCAAACTTTGTCTACATGATGCCAAAACATTTTAAACAACTTAATTTGCCAATAGATTTTGGATAGCTTGAATGGTTTTGTCTCTGTGATTTTTTTAAATGACAGTAAAAAGGGAATTATTAATTGTTCTGCATTTTTAAATTCCAAACACTTCAAAACCTTTTTTCATACAGAAAAAAAGTAATTCTGAGTAAATATGGATAGTTTCACGACTTTACAACACTGTATGGATAACAGAAAATTAAAAAACTGTCAGACATCTCATCTCACTCTGTCCCTCTGTTTGAGTATATGTGCTTCAGACTTCCATTGTCTGAGAGAAATTGCGCCCCTACAGGTGCAATTACCGGACTTTTACTTTCACTTTTAAATCGGTTAAAAATACAAATAAATACTTAGATTTAATTCACACTGACAAGCTACAACAACATATCTGATTATTACCGGTTCAGGGCTCATGGATAAATAATTTCTGGCCAGAGATACGTGAGAAATAGGAGAGATGAATCACCGCTGTGATCACAAGCGTCTGGAGTAAAGAGCTCAGAAAAAACGAATTTATTCCTGTTTTAAAGCTTTTAAAAATAAATTATTACAGCGATATCACACAATCAACCAATTAGAACACACCAAGAGCTAAATTCTGATGTTTTTTAACTGTTTGTGTGAAAATGAAATATTTGCGCTGCCTATCTAAAATCACTGCCTCCGATCAGCGCGTACAGTGTCGAGCTCAAAACAAACGAATTTATTCTTGTTTAAGAGCTTTTTTAAATAAAATATTACCATGGGTTAATGCACACAATAAACCCATTGTAACACTACAAGAGCTAAATGCAGGTGTTTGTGACCCGTTTAAGTGTGCAAGACTATTTGAAAGCTCGACTGGCAGAATAACATATCTCTCTCGAGCTGCAGGATTCTGCCTTTCGTCGTACGAACGAACACATCACGGACAAGATTATTTCAAAACACATAATAGCTTGGCGACTATAAACGAAAACAGCCACGTGAACATAAACTGTTGAGAAATAAATCTGAAGTGGATCTACTGGATTTGAATATTAAGTGACCTCATATACCAGCTGCTTCTGTCTTCAATTTTAATCTATATAAAAAATGAAATTCATTCATCTTGGCTGCTTTTTTAATGTGTGTACGTATTTATTTATTATTTTGCTCTAACAAGAATTAATCTATATTTAATTAAATCAATACATTTTATTTTACATTTGATTTGTCCATTTCTGCATCTAAACGCCTAAAAACATAAAACATGCTCTATTATACTATTGTTAGCAATTTCTTTATCGTCCAATTTATCTGGTGTACACACTTTTATTTTCATAATAAACTTGTTTGTTAGATTATACACAGTTACAGTGGTCTATAATAAATATTAACAGGTTTTATTCAAGCTGTTTAGAATGATTGCAGTAGGCTAATTTAATTAAAAAAAAAAATTAATAAAAAACATTTGAAAACAATAACTGTTGTACTTTTTTATACATTTTGTATAATTTCATAGAAATATGCATTATAGTTATAAAAACAAAAATAAATTTAGCCACTCACATAGAAATAGCTTAGGCCTTATCCTTTTTCTGACAGTTTTAGGGATTTTTAAAAATCCTAAAAAAAAAACTTATTTGTGCTGCAAATAATAATTTCAAACTCATTTGATACTGACCTATGACATCCTGTGACATTATATTTATTTTAACTTACATAATCTCATGGATGTAACAGTAAATCTGTTCAGCTCACAGATCAATACTAAGCTGTAATGCAAGCAGAACTTTCACAAATGCTTATGAGTCATTTAAGGATTTGATAACACTGTAAAATAATGTCTAATTTGTTAACATTAGCAAATGCATTGATAACACTTTATAATAACTGCACTCATTAGTAAATAGTCAGTTCATGCTTTATAAAGCCTTGTCCCAATATTAATAGTCAGGAGCAGTTTATAAATACAGCTATAAATAGCTTGCCCTTGGTTTATAAGCACATATATTAAAAAAGAGAGTAAAGGGTCAGTTATCTTCCTATGAAAAATAAAAGAAAAAACTAAACAAACAACAACACAGATTTATACAGAACTCAGAAATGTTATTGTGGATTTATGATAAAAACAGCTTGTAAATTAATTCATACTCCTCCTCATACTACTCCACACTCCCTTTTCAACATGATGCCAATATACTGAGATGTTAAATTGTGAATGGGTTTAGGATAGCTTAAATGGTGTTGCCATAGAGATTTATTAAAGTAACATAAAAAAATACAATAGTTATTTTACTATATCTTTAAATTTTTTCATTCTAACTCTTCATAATTTTTCATATAAGTAGAAGTCCTCATTTGAAGGAAGCACAGTAAGTTTCATAGCTTTATCATTTTCAAGAGCCAGCATAAAATTAAAACTATCATAACTTATAAATCAAGCTTGCAATTCTTAGTACCAATAATGGCCACCAGATGGAGATATAGGATTACTTTTAAATAATTATTGTAGAAACGAGTATGATTTAAATCCTTTATAGAAATCTTTCAAATAAAATAATATGTATTTTAGGAATTTTACTGATAAAAATGACCCTCACTTAATTAGAATAACAAGCTGAAGTATTGTGAACTGTATATTAGGAATAATTCTTTATAGGCTTTATGGACAGATATGTTTTGAGTGACTCTTGAAGGTTCAGCACCACATCCTCTTTTACCACTGTTTAAATAATTTATCTTACAGAACAGGTGCGAATGAATTTTGGATAGCTTGAATGGTTTTGTCGTGGTGATTTTTTGAAATAATAGTAAAAAAGGAACCAGTAAATGTCTTTTTATTTTTTTAAAGTGCAGCTTCTAAACACTTCAAAAAAAAAAAGTACACATAGAAGACCAGTCATTCTGAGGCATATTTCCTCAGAATGACAGGTCTCATGACAATAGTTATGTTATCAATATTTAATTAGAATACCATGAAGTATTGTGAAATACTATATATTAAGGCTTTATATATAGGCTTTATGAACAGATTAGAGTGACTCGTGAAGGACCAGCACCACCTCCTCTTGTCCGATGGTTTGAGGAATATATCTTCCAGAATCCAGGATTAAGATTTAGGAGCTCATTTTTATTCCACATCCTTTCCTGAAAGTCTGTCTTGCAGAATTGACTAAAAATTAATCTTCACATTAATTCCTAATTATTTTGCAATTCTTTTTGTCAGTTCTTCTTGACCTGTTTTTCTCTTCCAGCTTTCCTGGACTATTGTATAGCACTCATAAATGGTTAAATAAAAAATAATGGTAGTTATTAAGATTGATATGGTTTGGAATTGGTAAAATGTGCTTGGAAAAAAATCACAATAAAACAATGTTTTAATGTTTAAGTTTGGAATATTAACTGACATGAATGAATGCTATATAAATATTGTTCATGTTAACATAATGTTTATAAATGGAATCTTATTGTAAAGTGTTACTAAAGTTATATATATATATATATATTGTTCTGTGAATGTGATTTTAAAGTCTAGATGATTCGGATTAACCCTTTAACTGCCATATCCTTTAAAACCTCACTGCCAGAGGGATATTGTGAATGCATGTGCCCGTTGGGCACAGTTTACCTGATGCCACCGGGGTGGCGATGGCATTGGTGGCTTGAGCCCGCCATCGCTGCTTGCAGCTATATTTATTATTATTATTCTTCTTCTTCTTCTCCCGAATGAATCGCATTTTTGAGGGCTTTAACATGCTCAAAAAGTCATGAAACTTTGCACACGCGTCAAACCTGGTGAAAATTTTCGTCTGATATAGGATTCAGAAGAGGGTGTGGCAAAATGGCTCAACAGCGCCACCTATACCAAGAAAATCAACAGCCTTCCAGCTATGTTTCACGTACATGCACGAAAATTGGCACACATATGTAACACACCAATACCTACAAAAAAGACTCTTGGAGCGAAATTCTAAACCCAACAGGAAGTCGGTTATTTTTAATATTATGAGCATATTTTGTGTAATTTTGGTCATTTCCATGTGTTGTATTTTAACGAACTCCTCCTAGAGAGTTCTTCAAATCAACACCAAATTTGGTATGCCTAATCTAAAGGCCTTTGCGATGTTAAATTGCGAAGATCTTGAGTTTTCGTTGAAGGGCGTGTCCGTGGCGGCCTGGCGAATTTCGATGATTCGCCATGAAAAATGAAGTTGCTATAACTCACACATACAATGTCCAATCTGCCCCAAACTTCAAACGTTTGATGAGACTCCAAACCTGAACAGATTGACATGCCCATATTCAGTTATAGTCATAGCGCCACCTATTGGCAACAGGAAGTGACATATTTTACGCTGCGACGAACTACTCCTAGAAATTTTATGACATCAATGTCTTTTTTGTGGTCAGTCTAATCTAAAGGCCTGTGCGATGTTCAGTTGTGAAGATCTTGAGTTTTCGTTAAAAGGCTTGTTCATGGCGCCGCAACGAAGTTCGATGTCTCGCCATGGGAATAAAAGATGTTATAACTCAGGCATAAAATATCCGATCTTGCCCAAACTTCACTTGTGTGATAAGGGTCCTGGCCTAAACAGATCTGAAGGCCAATATTCCATCAAGTGGGGCAAAATGGCTCGATAGCGCCACCTATACACTTTCAACGGAGTGCGTATACACTTTAAACGGAGTGCGCCTCGAGCTATGTTTCACGTACATGTACAAAAATCGGTACACACATGTAACACACCAATATCTACGAAAAGGTCTCTTGGTACGAAATCCGAATCCCAACAGGAAGTCAGTTATTTAGAATTTTCTCTGCAAAATTTGTGTTGTTTTGGCCATTTTCAGGGGTTGGACTTTAACGAACTCCTCCGAGAGATTTATTCAGATCAACACCAAACTTGGTCAGTGTAATCTAAAGCCTTTTGCGATCCTAAATTGCGAAGATCTTGAGGTTTCGTTAAAGGGCGTGTCCATGGCGGCCTGACAAATTTCGATGTTTCGCCATGAAAAAGGATGTTGTTATAACTCAGGCATTAAATTTCCGATCTTGCCCAAACTTCACTTGTGTGATAAGGGTCCTGCCCTGAACACATCTGAAGGCCAATATACCATTATAATGATAGCGCCACCTGCTGGCAACAGGAAGATTGGCACATATATGGAATAAACATTGATATATTCTACTTATATTTATGAGTTTAAACGCATATTTCTCACCGTTCACCTATTAACTAAAGCCACTCGCTGCCGGTGAGCCTGGGTGCGAGGGCCCGTTCATCGCTGCTTGCAGCTTTAATTATTATTAGTTTTGTTAATAAATGTTCTATGTTTTATAAACAGGCTAAAGTGAGTTTGACGTTGTATTTAGTTGTTGTATTCAAGCAATTGACACTAAATTGCCACTAATTCAAAAGGGAAAGTAAAATTTGCAAAGGGTGCTTTAAAGCTATTTATAAGTGAGGAAAAGAGGGAAAATTCAAACAAACAAAAAACTAACAACTGCTTTACGCTGAATTGCCACTATTTGAAAGTGAAAGCAAAATGTGCAAGCCACTTTTACAAGCAATTTAAAAGTGAAGGAAAGCAAGGAAAAGCGGTAATGCCCCGCCCCCACAGTGATAACGGTATTACCGGTGATGTCACACGTTGATTAACTGGTAGGGTTGGGTATCGATTGGGTTTTATTCAATACCGGTGCAATTTCGATACTTTTTAAAATGGTACAGGTGCCTGAATCGATACTTCTATAAAAATAAATAAATAATTTAAAAAAGCCTAAGAAGGATAACATTAAAAAAAGATTTAAAATAAATCCTCCTTGGATGCTCTCATTTCCCAAGCTTCCCTTACTCTAAGACTATATATTTCATGATCTGGGTCATTAATACAAAACCACACATAATGTTTCTACTGTATCTCTGTCAATCACAATTAGTTCTGTCTGTCCCTGTCTTTAATCAGTTCTGTGAATGACTGTATGCTCATTCTTTATAAAGTAGCAACAATGTCTTTGTAAAGTACAGTCTTAGGCATATTAGTATTTTCACCTCAAAAAAGGGTTTTAAGCCAGTTATTTTGGATCTTTTGCTTTAGTATGTCAGTAGGAAATATCAGTTTAAATTTCTAAACATTCATTTTGACATTAATTTTAATAATAATCTAGTGAGATTGTTGAATGCACAAGCAGTATGAAAACAGACTGAACTGATTGTGGGTTGAAGAGTGCGCAAAAGACGGGGAGGAGACGGGTCTGACAGTGGTTTTTTATGAATTTTAAGCGGACTGACTGAGGCGATCGTATATGTGTGTACAGTTTATGCAGATAAATGCTATAGCCCCTCTAAAAAAAGCCTAGCGACGCCCATGCCTCGTGTACATTTCGGAGAACCAGGACAAATATTTCAGTCGATCGCTCAGGCATTTAAGAGGCACCGAAATCTTCGTTCTGGTTCGGTTTGGTGCATACCGGTTCCATAGGTACCGGTACCATATTGGCCGTTCAAAAATCCGGGTTCAGAAAGATCTTTAGTATTTTTGAAAATTCTCTTATGATTGAAAATATAGTAAACACTAATGTTTTGAAATATTACAACTTTAAATAACTGTTTTCTATTAAAATGTATTTTAATATGCAATTTATTCCTGTTATGCTAAGCTGAATTACTCCAGTCTTCAGTGTCATACGATCCTTCAGAAATTATTTGTATATGCTGATCAAGAAATATTTATTATCCATGTTGAAATCCAGGTTTTGCTGCTTAATATTTTTGTGAAAATACTAGTCACTTTTGATCAACTTAATGTGTACTGAATAAAAGCATTAATTTATTTCCAAAAAATCTTACTGGCGCCTAACTGTGAAACAAAAGTGTATATGAATGCATGTAAAACTGAATTGAATTTCTGTAAATATCTGACATCTTGAGTTTGATTGCACCTGCAGAAAGCAGCTGAGTCACTGCAGCACAGACGGCAGGGAAAAACATCACAGCGATGCACCACAGCGCTGAGATAGCAGCACACCTCAGGATTCTGCCAACACACTCACAAGCAAAATACAATCCTGCTCTCAGGGCAACAAACCCCTTTCTGTACCGCATCCCCCCCATGGGAGCCTAAACAGCAATCATCAGTGGTGTCTATGCTGCAACATTCATGACAAATTAATTTGTTCTTGTAAGCTATAAAGCTTGACTTTCAAACAGGGATCAAAACGTAAGTTCCTCTGAGAGAGAGACCTGCAGTAGAGAATAGCTGCTTGACTAGCTGAAACAAGAGTAAAAGCCATTTTAAAGCTTTTACAGGGTGATTTTCACAATTCTGATTGTACACTTTCAGTCAAATATTCATATTCTATTTCTAATCTATTTATTTATATTCTATTCCATAACACAGAGATGAATTTCCAACATCATTACTCCAGTCTTTAGTGTCACTGAACATTGAGGAATCATTCTAATGTGCTGATTTGCTATTCAAGAAACATTTCTTATTATCCATGTTGAAAACAGCTGTGTTGCTTCATATCTTTGTGGAAACGTGATACTTTTTTCAAGATTCTTTGATGAATCACCAAAAGGACAGCATTTATTGGTAATAGAAATATACTGAAACAATCTAAAAGTCACTTTTGATCAAATGATGGGAAAAAAAAAAATCTTACTGACCCTCAAACGTCTGATTAAAAGCTGATAAGAATACAAATATCAAATATTATGAACTTGTGCTCCTTGTTGCTTAAAGCAAACGACAAAATACCTTCAGGCAGGTATGAAGTCATGGACAGGTGTGCTAAAAACCTAATAAACATACAATCTATGTAAAGACATAGACCACTAAAAAACTCTTCAGTCAACAGTAAGTCAGCTGTGATCGTTCTGTGGTTTCCTGACATCCAGGTGTTTCCCAAATAGACCTGTCATGGAAGCTCAGGTGCAGTGAGGGAAGGCTCTATGAGTCAGTTCTCATTACCTTGTTAAAAGGTGGACCGAGAGGGCTGACGGCACCCCGGATGACTCACAATGACTCGCAGAGCTTTGGATGACAGATGCATACTGTAAAAATCACTGCTGGGCCTTTCAATTACACCAGGGCCCCCCAAAAAACAGCTCCAGCATGCATAGCCACCTTCGTGGAATTTCTCTCTCATTAAAAGCCGATGAGTCACGGCCGCCAGACAGACAAGTGCCCGTCGAAAGGGATTCTGTCAAACCTGCAATAACGCTACCATAAATCACCAGTGGAACTTGAATAAATCAGAAGTATGTTCCCCACTTATGCAATAAAAATGTACGATATCCTTATATTTATTTGTTACTCCTCTGTCCTAGTACATCCCTGCATCTTACTCAGTTCTATTCCATTATCATCTATAGCACTATTTATACAATTTATTTATTTGCAAAACTTTTTTTTTTTTTGTCTGTGTTGTTGTTGTCTCTGTTCACTGGAAGCTTATGTCATTAAAACAAATTCCTTGTATGCACAAGCATACTTGGCAATAAAGCTCTTTCTGATTCTGATAAGGTAAATGTACTGTGCATAATATGAGAAAAATACTTAAGTAAAAGGTACCTGATTTTAAGTAAAAGTACCTGATACTGCAAGAATCGAACGGCAAAAGTGAAAGATAAATCAAAATAAGAAAACAAATCGTAAAAGTAAACAATAATAATTTATTAAAAAATACAATTATTCATTAAATAAAAAAATGACATTAAATAAGTAAATAAAAAGAAATTAAACTATTAAAAAAAGCATATTTTACTGATTTTACATTATTTCTGTTTAATGAATCTGAGCAGAAATCATTTTTATTCATGTTTATAGACCTAACATTACTCAAGTACTGGGCAGAATAATGAGACACTGTACATTAATATAGAATTAACTTATTTGATATATAGAAATGTTATTGTTATCTGATATTGCAAGAACCAAATTGCAAAAGTGAAAAGATATTAACAAAAGGTTTAAAGGGGGTTGTGGGGTATAATAATAATATAATATAAAGTATATTAAGAAGTTAATTATATAATTATATTAATAAGAAGAAGTATATTAATAATAAAACATTTATTATTAAATAAAAACAATTTATTAAAATGACAAATAAAAAACAACAACATACAATTATTTGTTAAAGTTGTTGTTGTCTTAACTAATTTAAATACAAATAAAATACATAAAAAATACATTTTTATATTATATTATTTTGTTAAATAAATTTGAACAGTGTCTTTTTAGTTTTATAGACCAAACAGTACTCTTAATATTTGGTAAAACAATGAAACACGGAAATCTTACCAACTTTATTTTTTTATGCATATAGTTAAATTGATTACTTATAAACCATTAATGTGTGAAAACACTGAAACCTGCATTAGTAGACAAGGTCTGTAAGCTTTAGCCTATTGTTACTGAACTCAAAGAGAGCATCCAGCCAGAGCACACTTAAAGAGTGCGCTTTGTACACCCAGGCATGGCGTCCTCCCCTGAGTCTAACATGAGATGCAGCTGACATTTTGTTCACTAAAAGCCAGCACTTACGGGCTCATCCAGTCAAAAGCATCCCTGTTATTGGTCCCCTAACAGATGCTGATGACCGAAGAGATTGAGTCACCAGTCTGTCCCTATCTAGTGTCTCTGTCAGTCCATTACACTTGACCCTTAGTCCTGAACTCTGAGTCTTGCATTCAGCACAGTAGACCGCTGAGACACATGGGACAGCATACTGTACTGAAGGTGGGCTCATATGTACACTAAACAAACAACGGGGACAAAGAAAGAGGTCTTATGTAAGGGGGGCTGGAATGTCAGTACATGTTTGGATGGGGCTTTGCTTGGAGAACAAGCTTATTCATTGTTGTAATCAACTGAATGTTCTAAGCTGTGCTTGCATGCTAGGATGTTTAATGGTGGGATTGTGGGTATGTGTCTACCTTCATCCTGTCCGCCAATGGCCTCTTCCAAGACTAGGCGGTTCATGCAGTTAATTTCCCATTCCTGAACGTCAGTGTTCCAGAGGGCTGGGATGAGGACACGATGCTGGGAGCTGGACACAAATATACAACACAGTCAAACTAAGACGATGCCTTTTTACATTTCCAAACTGATTTACATTATTAGGGGGAAAAAAAATCATAATATGAATCAACAGCCCATCAGAAGAGTTTAAATAACATATATGGTCCTTCACAAGAGGACCATCATAAAGTTTGAAAACCTCTGGCCAAGGTTACGCCAGCCAAAAATGACGGTTGTTTTACTACAACGTTTCTAAATCAGACGAATGTATTCAATTTACACAAAAAAATTTGATCAAACAGCAAACAAGAAATGGTTTCCCTTGCTATTACAAGCAAACACTATCCCTGTGAAAGCAGCCCTCCTAGCAGAAGTAAACCTTGTCTGGCTGTGTTTAATGTCACAGTGAGTTACATAAGCCCTGACGTGGCCTTGTCAGGGAAGAAGCGGCACACAGACGATCTGTCAAGACTTTGCAGTGGGCAACACATCAACGGCACTGAACGGGAGGAGGGGGCCAGTATTGTAAAAGAGGGCAAGGTCACCCCAGTCCCTTTTATGAAGAACTGACATTTTTCGCAGTCTCTGGTGATGGGTGATGCACAGCCGTGGATCCCAAAGGGCCAGCTAGCAGTGACGTCAATCGAGTTTCCCTGATTTAATGATTACATAACATGAGCTTTAAAAATCAGTCATCACAGCACACAAAAACAAAAAGAGTTCCTTCGGCTCAGCTTGACTGGGAACCCAGAGACTGGTTTGAACCACCATAGACCCTTTCTGCAGGGATTTTAGGAGTTTTGAGACAAACCTACTTCTCTTTTCACCTCTTTCTTCTTTCTTCTTTCCCTCTTTGGCCTCCTAAGCGAGGCGACAGTTTCGTTCTCAGACGGCTCAGTTCTCTGCCTTAGCAAAACTCTGATACTCTGAATCAGAGAGGAGCATTTAGGCTTGACCTTGTCGGCACTGACGTCGTGCCAGGCGAGCAACATGAACCCATTCCCCGATGTGTAGGAGCTTTGTGCTGACTGCCATCTGCATGTCAATACCAAATATCCCCTTTGAAACTGGCAAATGGCTTCATTTGCCCTTATAATCCTGTAAAGTGGCCGACAAAGTGCATGGGCTTCACATGGGCATGGATGGTTTTCACCAAGCCTCGACAAATATCGCTTTTAAATGTTAATCGAAGATCTATTCAGAAAGGTGAGTTTTATTTGCACACACGCATATAAAAGGATTCCAGATAACATAATAAATTATTCTTTGGATTGGCATGACAATACACACTACTAAATAAACGGCGGCCATAGAAAAAATTTAACAGCTTAACAATATTGTCTGTCTATATTAATGAAAGCGGTACTCATGGCCATATCACCTTGGTTACTGTGACATCATCAAATAAACATATCCAGAGAATGAAATGAGTCCCACCGATTTCTGTCTGAAGTTTACGTTTACGTTTTAAAAGCAGATCATAATGTGTCTTTTTTATTTTTTATTATACTTAGGTTTTAAAAATTAATTAGATAAAAAAAAATGAATATAGATTTAGTGCAAAAAATATATATCTTGTACTTTAGTGCACTTACACATCCACAGGCACTCGCAGCAGAACAGGAAGTACTGTGGCCTCCTCACTCATGTTCATGATACGAGACTCGAGCAGCAGGATGATGGTGAGACCGGTGCGGAATACAGCCTGTAAACCTGTAAAGAGTGTCAAGAACTCATCAGATCAGGCTCAGGAAACCTGTTCGGAAACAATCATTTTCTATTCTGTTTAGTGACGCTTAAGGCGCAGAAATGACACATTTCACCTTTGATATACAAACATGGCAGCTTGAAACTAGAGGTGTTATTATTCTAGAGCAAACAGGATAAAGGGGTGTAATACCATGCAGCATGATAAGATCCCAAATGGCCAATACTGAGTCCCAGCATGGCAGCGAGGTGAAGAGAGTGAGAAACCACTGCATGATGAAATGCAGAGAAGACACCCCAAGAGTCTCCTACCAGCAGAGAGACAACAACACAGTCCTGTCAACATCTGACATTCACGCCACATTTGTATGAACAGGTTATATTTCACACACACAAGCCAACAAACATAAATAAATAAAAAAAATTTAAACTTAAAAGCAGCTCTCTCACATTGTAATTTAATGGAAAATAGTGATTGGCACATTTTGCTAAACTTCTCCATTGTTTGTTTCACACTACAAAAAAAAGCCATTTGAGTTTTTTACATCATGAGGGTGATCAAATCTTTTCTCCTATGCTGTGGTCTAATAGTCAACACACAACGGGAAGCAGATCCCTTGAGAGTTCTCCAAGCTGCACAAATGCTCTGAGAAGGCGCATAGCCACTACTATATTAAAAAAAAAAAAAAAAAACGGGGCTCATTTGAAAGCCCTCAGGAAAAGGTCTATAAGACACAGTGACAAGCCTATGAGGGAGTTACATGTGAGAGGCTTTCCCACATTTAAACCTCTGTGATTAATGCAGCTTGTGCCTGTTTTTATATTCAGACATTTTCCTGATGAAAGTTGAGGCAAGAGTTTAAGACCTCTTCCTTAGTTTAATAGGTCTCTCAGATTCAGAGGAAATGCTAAGAAAAGAGATGGTTTGCTGGGATCCTGATCCTGTTTTAAATGTGAGAGGACAACCAAGTGCTGCTGTCATTAAAACAAGGATATTTAACTGATATAATTGATAATGTGACATTTAATTGATTTGAAATATCTGTAGTCCATTACTGATCACATTAAGAAAACTAATTAGTAACGGAAGCTAGGTTACTCGTTTTAGGTTACTTTTTAACTAACTTGTTTTAAACTTACCATTCATAATATCATATTGATATAAAAAAAAGTAAAGATTAATAAATATATATGATATATTTTTTATATCAACATAAAATGCACTAAACATTACATTAAATTAGTTTCCTGAGTTGTTAAAAAAAAATTATTATCTTATAAATGTTTAATAAATTGTTTAATAACAAACACTAAAAATAGAGTTTTATTTGTTTACATATAAACATATTTGTTTCATGTCATTGTGACCATCAAGCATCATCAAACTGTAAACAAGCAAATGTTTTGTTAAATTATTGAACTATTCCTCCTATTTCAAGTAACTATTTCATGTCAGTACTTGATTTTTGGAATCTGATTTAGTAATCCAGATTACATGTAAACGGTTACTACCCAGCTCTCTCTCTCTCTCTCTCTCTGTGTACACACACATACATACATACATTCATACATACTTTTTTTTACAGAGGCAAATTTCAGAGCTTAATTTCATCTATTTAATAGGCAGAAAAAAATGAATAAATAATATGTAATAATATTAATTTGCTTTTTTAGAGTGATTTTTAATTCATTTATTTATTTACTTATTTTTTTATTGAGTGAGATTTTGCTCATTGAAAGAAATTTAGAACATAATTCTCACCAAGTGCTGGAATAGCAGAGGTTTCCTGTGCTTCAAGAGCTGGTGAAAAATCAAAGCTTGATGCTGAATTCTGAAAAAACAAAACAAAAACAATAGAAAACAGATCAAAATAGATAAAGGGTTATCTTTATAAAAAAAAAACTTAAAAACTAAAGTGTTATATTTCCAATATCTTCCAACAGCTCTTTCATCAGATGTTTTGAGTGTAACTTCTGTAAACCTTTG
Organism: Carassius gibelio; assembly: GCF_023724105.1. Taxonomy (NCBI): domain Eukaryota; kingdom Metazoa; phylum Chordata; class Actinopteri; order Cypriniformes; family Cyprinidae; genus Carassius; species Carassius gibelio. The sequence continues at coordinate 546,220 of NC_068376.1, read as the reverse complement.
TAAAATAAGCATTTATTAATGCAATTCATGTACAGCTGAAGGTCTTACTTCTTCAGAGTAGAATCAAAGAGCTCGGAGAGATACTTGGGCTTTTCTAACAGAGCAACCAGAGCCCAGAAAGCCTCTTCCTCAGACAGGATCATCAGGAGCACAGCAGCTATATAGGACATCCCTGAACAGAAAAACAAACCCTGAGGCATCACATAGGCTCATTATAGCCAGAATGTCAAGGGCAAACTAACTAAATTAGCTCCACAGAAAAAATTCGAATAAAATTATGACCATGACATGCAACAGCAGCAAGATGGCACTTGACTGCCCTCTTGAGACAAAACCTCAGTATATACTGAACAGAAAAATGTTTAACAGGGCCAATAAAAGAACACGGGCAAAGTTCAAGAAGATTTCAATAATGCCAGTGACCTCAATTCTGGAAGTACAGGCAGTACATTACCTTGTACGTATCCGATCTGGGGATTATATCGGGCAAATCCAGTAAGAACTCTGAAAAGTTTGGCCTGGCCCTCAATAGCCTCCGGACGGTCCCCCATCAGAGTGCAATGGGTGGGAAACGACCTTCCTATATAGACAAATATGGAACTATTCAAACTCACAAAACGTATATAGAAAGATTACATTCAAAAAGGTAAATGATAAGGTTAGTAATAACCTAAAGTAGTCTATAGAAGTATTTCAGGCTTTTGTAGCTCAAAAGGTAGAGCATGGTGCCAGCAACTACAAAAATATAGTTAAGATTCCCAGTGCCTTGGAACACTTGGGTGAAAGTGTTGGCTATATGCATTAATGTACGGTGCATGTATTTTTTTTATGCGTTAAGTTAAGGGGACGTGTGTTCATGCAGCGCCCCCATGTGGTGCTCAGAATATTGGCCAAGTTCAAACAAAAACACTGCCATCTGTGCCAAATTACTTCCTCCTGAAGTTCCCATTCTTTCAAAAATGAGGCAGTCGACCACAGTTTTTAGCTGAAAAAAAAAACCTTAAAAAACATTCATTTACATTTTAATTATTAGCATTTTATAAATCACTTGCCAAAATGTATAGCATATATATACTATCAATATAGCACTTTTCATCAAAAATCCAAAAAAGAAAATAATGGTAATAAGCAGAAACTGCTTTTTTATATTGATAATAACAAAACCCATTATTAATAACTGAGTAACAAAATTTGATGATAATGGAGGCACTGATTTTATGTGACACTGAAGACTGGAGTAATGGCTGCTGAAAATTCAGCCTTGCCATCAGAAGAATAAATTACACTTGAAAAACACACTCTGTTCTGTGCGGCTCTTAAAGTGACAGCAGTCTAATATGCCTTAAATAAATCATTCATATAAAGTTTTAGTCATGTGGCCTACTCATAATCGTGTTAAATAATCATGATTACAATATTGCCCAAAATAATTGTCATTCTGGTTTTTACCATAATCGAGCAGCCCTTATTTCAGTGGTCATCCAAATGCACAACTCACGCTGGTCGAGGGCGATCTGTTTGAAGAGTGTTAGGTCAGCGCTGAGGAGATCTGAAGCCTGTCCACTGCTGATCTCGTTCTCGGTGTCCACTAGAGAATCTATAGTATGAACGATACTGTACTCACTGACTCCAAGATCAACCAGAGGTTTACGGATCTCGGCCTGGCATGCCTGAAGTTAACAATCAGAATGGGTCAAAAACAAGGCAAATGTCTTTCAAAGCACCACATTCCAAGTTTGCATAATAATAAAACTGTATATTGACGGGATTGCACCTCATAATCAAAAGAGCTGGCAGCTCTGATACTGTCGATATCTAGGAGGCATTTCCAAACCTGTCCACGCATTGCTGGAGGAATACCAATACGAATAAACCTCTCGATCTGAAATTGAGAAAAAGGAAACTGATAAAAATTACTAAATGCACGCGTTGGCTAAAATTCATAATTTTAAATTTGTCTGACTTTTTGAGTGAATTTAAATGGATTCTCAATTCTGAATGGCGCTCAACCATTAGTAAATGCAACACAGAGCTATATAGAAACATGCACACACCTGATTTCTGCAGATAAAACTGGATCCATTCCAGTAACTGAGGAATTCACACAGTTCCTTCACCTTAACTGGATTAGGCTGAGGATAACTGAGGAAAACACCGCTTGTTACTTGCCAAGTGCACATCACAACATAACTTAAAGCGTTCATTCATGTGAACTGACCTAAGTTACTCAGAATTATATCTCGAGTTATGAAAACGAACTGAATTCTAAACCACTCTTAGTATTAGTGTATTAGTAAACAACCTGTATTCGTGACATCTGTGTCGAAGTTTCCTGTCTCTTTTCTTGCTAAGAGCGAAACCGAATTCATCAAACCCCACCAAACTGCTCGTGCTCGCTCTCCTCAACATGATTCTCCTACAGTCAGTCTGAGTCTGAACGCGCGTGCTTTCATCTGCGCAGTGTACACTGTAACCGACGCCGACGCTTGAACTCAGCGCCAAGACCGACACAATACAACTACTCTTCAAAATAAAAGCCTCGAGTCAGGAAGCCAGCCAGAAAAGCCTTTAAATAAATTATATTAAAGCTTGACAAGCTGAAAAAAAAAATCTAATAAAAAGAACATAAAATAGCATTTATGAATGGAACATTTACTATTGAGTATTTTGGAGTCTCTTACGTTCCACTGGGTGGCCAAGCCACTTAAGAAGACTACACAAAAAACATTTATATAATATATATATATATATATATATATATATATATATATATATATATATATATATATACAGCACACACACACACACACACACATATATATATATATATATATATATATATATAATTAACTATGAAATTGCTAAATTAAATAAAAAGCATTATATGAACGGTGACAACCTCTCACTCAACAATTTTACATTTTATTCAGCACATTAAACACAATATATAAAATAAATAAAAACATTAATCAAGCCATATTTCTGAGTGATATTATTTTCAATTGTACAATGTTAAACTATGCTGTGAACTACTGTATGCCATATTGTTATATAAATAAATACTGTATGCTGTAGTTATATAATTTAAATAAACTATGCTTTAAAGTGTATGGCAGAATATTTTTTAAAGTTTTGATTATTTAAACTATTGAAATATATTTATATAAACTACTGAACCAACTGCACAATTACTATATTGTTAAAGTATGCTGTAATGATACTGCCTCAAACCAAGGCACCAGACTACCAAGGCTAGCTTTGGAAGATGCTAAGGCTTGTAAAAGGCCACTGATGTCAGTCTGGCAGATGATAAGCTGAGGAATGGAGAGGCTGAGACAGGAATCTCTAGGCTGGCTGTGGCAGGAACAGCTTTCATATTAACCTCTTGGGTGGCCATGAGAGGAAATTCTGGGACCACGATGACAGGTGACATGTCAAAAAAGGCTAAGATGTGGAGGAATGGCCACTGTTATGCACTCAGTGTTGTGTTTCTTTCCATGATAATCGCTGTTGACTTGGATAACTCATTAACTCGATATTTAAGAACTGCTGAATGAATGAGCTTTCAAATTTAATCTCTTTTACATTACTTTTTTTTGTGCTCATCAATTTCACATGCAGAAAAAAAACCTGCCGATTTAAATATGCATTAATAAATACAAAAATAGTCAAATATAAATGCAGTATATTGACAAAAAGAAAAAAATGCTCACATGATCTCATTTCTTTGCATGTATAAAGTTACCATTGCAAAAATAGTATCAGAAACTAAATGGCAGAACGCAGTTAATAAACCTTTAGTATATTCATTCCTGGAAGGACAATGGAAATGGAAAGTTTCGCCAAGTCGACTTCACCGAATTCTTGAATAAAACATACAAAGCAGTGTGCGAGTTGTATGCCATGTTTTGGAAATCCAATCAAGTGAGCAATTTTCATATATTGCACTTAAAATGATCATTTCAATCCACTCAGAATACATTCAGCAAGCACAAAATACAGGAAAATACAGTATAGAAATTCAAAACAAATAGCTGATTAAAAACTAGCACTTTCTTCTGAATCGGTAGGAGAGGGCTGATGTCCTTCAGTACCTAAAAAAATAAATAAACTGCTTTGAGTACATTGAACTGAATAGTTCTGGCACATAAAATGACAATGAAGAGAGAACTAAATGCTTTTACATGAATTTTGTGCACATTTTTAAAAGAACGACCTTCTATTGCAGGATCAGTGGGATTCCTGGAGTCACACAGTAGATTCCTCAAGGTCCTGTTCACTCTGTGGATCTGAGCCAACAGTAGGGTGGAGGTGTCTGGAAACACCTGATGAATAGAAAATATATTAAACACAAAAAAGTATAAACATGTTGATACAAAAAAAACTCACTTTTCTCATCTCTCCTTTCTTGAATTGGTCTTGCACTTCCATGTGGTCTTCTGGGTTGTAGCATAATTTCTCTCGCACCTGCTCTAAAGCCTGCAATCCAATCCACAAAAGGTCCTTTTCCCTCTCCAAGTCCTTCATCTTCTTCACCTGCAAACATTTTAAAATGTAATAAAAAAAAAAACAATTTCAACAATATTAGTTCGACATTGTTATTTTTTTTTTCCAAAGTTGCTTCAAAAAAATTTCACAATTGCTTTGTGCAGAGTAAACCAAATAAAAATAGATCACAATGTGTGTTAGCTGTGAACTCTGAATATTCCCCTCAGAGCTGGGCAGGAATGTCATGGTGAACTGTGATAGTTGACATCTATGCATATGAGAATTGTTGGTTTAAAATAATGATTCAAATTTACAGTTTTAAAGTGACAGATTACCAACTTAATATACCATAAAAAACTGCAGTACATACATTACATGACTGAATGCATGCAAGTCACCTTTTCTAAACACTATGAATGTGTTTAGTTCATTTAATAATACTAAAGTTACTTCAGTTACAGTATATTTGAATCACTTCATTTAAAATAATACATAGCAACAACAACAAAAAAAGCCATTGCAAATAAGCAAACATACAAGACAAAACAAACTAACCCAAAGGAAGAACTGCAATGCATCCAGACTGTTAGGACTGTTCCTGAGAGGGACAATGACCACTGTGTAAGATGCCATTGGAGTTGCGAAGGAAAGCAAAGCTGGGACAAATAGGGAATAGAATAACAGAGGCGGATGTTTTGCTGAAACCACACCCTTGTGAAAGAGGCAGGTCAGAGTGTACAGTTTGCACAACTACTAATAAAGAATGACAAAACTCTTCACAAATGTAAAAAATAAAAAAGTATTAAAATTACTTTCCACATTGAACTAATGCAAACTGGCATTTAACAATAACACATAAAACTGCTTTAACATGAAACACTTTTCAAGTTGCATCACACAACAACAACATCTTAAACATTCAAATGTCGATACAAAATGTACACTCAAAAAAATGACTCTTTAAACTTACTTAAGTCAATTATGGACAGTGGTTCCACACAACCAAATTGTGTTTTGATAACATTAATGGAATTTTTTGAATCTATGCAAACTCCTTGTGTTGTGACAACACAACTGAATGAGGTAGAATCTATGTGAAATAGTAATGTTCAACCAACTCAATTTATTGACTTTGCTTCAACTTAAACTGGTTAAGTTAACTCAACATGTTTTGGTTTATTACAATCTAGCCAAATTTATTTCACTCTATCAACATAAGGAGGTTTGTTTCAAATTACTCATTTCAATTATGGACAGTGGTTCCACACAATTAGTTCTAGTTACTTTAACAATATTTTCTTTTTGAAGTTACTCCCTTCAACAAAGCATTTTTTGTATGTTTTGTCTTGTAATGAGACAAAAGACAAGATGTCACAAATGATCAAAGTGTATTTGTTAAACAAGCAATAAATAATTACACACAGTAAAATACAGTTTAAACCACATTACAAAATTACACAAAATAGCAAATACAATTCTATTTGGCATTCATGGGCAACCAATCAAACCTTATTCCAGGAACAGGAAGTGGCTCCAGAAATAACTTCTTCAGTATTCCAAATGTGTACCTGAGTTCAGGAGGGTTGCTCAAGTTCAGTCCATAAATCAGTCCCAGTAACATGGTTTTACAGACTGTAAACTACTATAGGTCCTGAAGAACTTTATCCTTTAAAACTCCAACTTCTGCTGGACTGTCTTCAATGATGCAGCTTCAAATAGATTCCCACGAGTCTTCTGGATCACCTCCTGACTGCTGGCAACGTCTGTATCCTAGAAGTATTTAAAAGCATGGAGAACTCAAATTATTGTGTATTAACTTTAACAAATAATTTATTAACCTTGAACTCACCATATACTCCATACTGCTAGGGTCTTCATTTGGATACTTCAATTTCATTAGTCTGAAGATGAAAACAACAAAATTTAGCCTTTGTTTTTTTTTTCTAAAATTACATGAAAAAAAGTCAGTCATTCATCTTCTTATGGGAAATCCAGGCAAGCAGTCAAGATGGGATTCTAACAAACATTACAGTGGAAAATGTTACACATCTGGACCCTGTATGGTTAACAACAGAACTGGAATGTTCCCAGACCCAGAAACATAGTAAGGACATCAGTAAAACAGTCCATGTGACACCAGTGGTTCAACCATAATTTTACAAAGTAAACAAAAATACTTTTTTGTGCAAACAAAATTAAAACAGCGACTTTATTCAACAATTCTTCTCCAAATCGCATCTTCCACCATTATCAACAGCACGTAAATAATTCATGCACATGGTGCTGCTGACCTACAACACGCCTGCACTGAGCCTTGATTACACGCAGAGGAAAGCAATGTTCATGCCTCTTGTTACTGTCCATAATGGCAGAATATGTGATTTGGAGAAGAATTGTTGATTAAAGTCGCTATTTTTGTTTTCTTTGCACAAAATGTATTCTTGTACCTTTGTAAAAGTGTGGTTGAAGCATTGATGCCACATGGACTGTTTTACTGATGTCCTTACTATGACTCTGGGAACATTTCAGTTGCATTGCAGCCTTTATGGAGGTTCAGAAATCTCTCGCATTTTCATAAAAATATTAGGGATGCACCAATTGACCGGCCATAAATTGGAAACCAGACGGTTTTTGCTTTAAATACGCAATTGGTAATCGGCCGGTCTTTGGAATTTTTTTCAGCCGATTTTTCCGGAAGTGCGCCCGCGTGCTCCGACTACATTACTTCTGTGTGAAAGCAAACACATCCCGGGATTGATTCCAGCATTGAACTCGGGTCGGGGACGTAGTAACATTGCTGGGTTCAATCCCGGGACAAGCGCTGTGTGAACAAAAGCCAGATCTAATGCCGTGTCGTAGTGATGACATTATCGTGTGACTCTTTTACTGGCTGTTTTGAAGGAAGATCAACGTTCACTGAAAAAAAAAAAAGTGCAAACTGTATGAAGCAGAGATCAGTTAGTTCCTCACTTTCCACGGTGACACCGAGATCGTTCGCCAGATTCAGTGAAAGTATTACATGCCTAATGTTTTCGACTCGTACATTACACGTCACGCCCTGATGTCACGTGTCGTTACGGGATCTGTATTTGCCGGAATCGCAGTGTGAAAGGGGCTTTATTGAGCTTTCCCTCAATTTTGGACTGTAGACTGTGGACTGTCCTTCCTTCTTGTTTGTTGCTTAAAGATAAAAAAAAAAAATCGTCCAGTTTGCTTGTAAAAGAAATCGGTATCGGCCATGAAAAATCATGATCGGGGCATCCTTAAAAAATATCATAATTTGTGCTCTGAAGATGAATGATGGTCTTACGGGTTTGAAACGACATGAGGGTGAATAATGACATGTTTATTTTTGGGTGATCTAGCCATTTAAACACACCTGAACCAGCTAATCAAGGTTCTTGGGAATTTTAAAACAAAAAAGTCTTACCTGAAGTTCCAGGCAGGTGTGTTAGAGCTGAACCCCACAGAACACTGGCTTTCCTAGAGCAGGTCTGGACACCCCTGCCTTGCATCAAAATAAATCTATCAGTTTATAGATATACCACATATTTTGTATTTATTGTATTAATAAACCTTATCTTATCTGTCTTTTTTTGTCAATTTCCAGTAACCAGTGAGAGAATAATGTTTTAATACAAGGTTGTGTTGAGTGCAGTTGTTCTTACCTGTGTAGTGGGCACCAAGAGGGTTTCAGTATTTGTCCAAGGTCTCTTCTTCAGTATGAAAACATCTTCGTAAATTTTGCAGTCCGAATCAAGTTTGGCAAAGATTGTTGATTCTAATGGGCCTATGGTAATTCTGGATGTCTCAAATTCTGCACAAACCTGTACACATGAAGTGCAATGTGTTACAAAAAAAATAAATAAAAATTGAACAGCAAAAACCAATTCAATGATCAAAATATTAAGTGATTTATTTGTGTGAGTGATGAATAGGTTCATGTTTACCATTCCTAAAGGAGGACCTGATTACATATCTGGAGCATATGTATAATGTGAACAGCTCAGAGTAGTGTCCGATTTAAAGTCATTGTATGACCACACCGCCATGTTCATAAACAAAGCTTCAAATACTCCCACTGTGCTGAGCCAGGGCTCTCAAAACTCGGTCAACATCTCATGGTTGGACATTTATTGATTATTTATCTTTTTAAATTAGTTAAAATATACATATTATAACAAATAAAGGTAATTACTTCCACTTTTTAAAGTCATTATGTATTACTAATACAATTAATTTATACAAATATATTTGGCACACAAAATGAGATAAGAGAGAAACTCCTATTCGCCATTTGATTAGTTATATGAGGAAGTAGCTGAATGACAAATCATTCTGTCTCTTAACATCTCTTATTGTAAGCCATATGTATAATATAAAGTAAAGGTAAGTGATAGGACGTTTTATTTTTGGATAAACATTTTATTAATAAATACAATCTCTCTTAAAATACCTTATTGGGTTATGATAATCAAAACAGTTTGGTTTGATCTAGCGCAGAACTAAGACTTTAATGAAATATTTCCCCCACTTATAAAATGATTTTATTATTAGCTAGCTCCATACCGGAGAGCTGCTTTATAAAAGGAAATCAAGTTATAATTCTAGCGACACTTACTCTGTATTTTCATGTTTAATATTGAAAAGCTATCGATTGCATAAAGGACTGTTATATAAATAAACGTGACTGGACTTTTCTTTACTGGAGTGCCTGGAGAACCTCAGAGTTCGTGCAAACATCCATATCTCTGTGTTCTTAAGAGCTGCTTTTACATCGCGGTCAGTTTTTTGTTGTGTTTATGCAGTTATTGAGAGGAAGGCGTGCAGTATATATTTACATATTCATCCAAGGTTCGGATCGGGTCGATTTGCCTCAAACTGAAGTGCTATCTTCTTCTTTTTAATTGAATCAGGAGAGTGTATTACAATCTTGCGCTACAGCGCCACACTGGTCAAACTGCATTAATGCAGGCTTTCAAATCAGGCAGATACGAGATCAAACCACTAACGTTACTCAAAAACATTTGCTGACAATTTTATTTTTATCGTCGACGTTGTCGATAATGTCGAGTAATTGTTTCAGCCCTAGTGTATATATATATATATATATATATATATATACTAAAGTAAATACATTACAGAGAGTCGTGCGCTTTCACATCTCCCAACGCTTCAAAATCATCTATTAACGGTGCAATAAACCGATTACACAATACTAGACTGCAAAACAAAAGCACCTCAAAACAGAAACTCTAAGAGAAATTAAAGACTTTGACTTAACACAATAAAAACTTTAGATTTTCTTACCTGACTGATACCTCTTGCTCCCCTCCACACCGTCATCAAATGCGTTGGAAATCGTCACTTCCGGTTTTTTTTGAATCACGAAATTAAACCCTTTACGTTACTTTAACGATTGATAATTAAGTAAAATTTAAAATTAAACATTTTAAGTTGATTAAACACAATACAATTGTAACTAAATATATTTGTGTTGTTTTAACAAAACATATATGTGTAAAACGAACAGTGCCACAAAACCATTTTTTTGAGTGTAGTTTTAAAAAATAGCTCAAACTGTCTCTCAGAGACAGCTCAGCCACCTTGCTCCATAGCTCCTTAGCTCCTGCCCCTTCTTGGCCTGCTGACTTTGGTTCTTCTGAAGCGATCCGTGTGCCTCCTCCACTCACTTTTGCTCATAATGGGAAGTGTTCACTTTAACATTGATCTTAATAATGATAATCTTAATTATCAAAAAGTAAAACATTTTTTTAAAAACAAACCTCTGATAGTCTTCAAAAACATGTTATAATTTACTCAGCCTCAGGTCGTTCCAAACCTGTATTAATTTTTTTTTCTTCAGCAGAAAGAAAAAGTCAAGTCTCTAATCAGAAAGCTGTTAAGAATGTTAAAGCAGCCTATTTTTCAAATATGATATCACAGCATTCAAACTCACCAAAAGTTTTTTTTTCAAACTGTGAATAGGTTTATTAATCCAAATGCTGTTACGATATCTCCATCTACAGAGTGTTGTGAGAAGTTTCTCTGAAAAAATAAAATAAAAAAAACATTAGGTCCAGGATTCGTGTTTTTGATGGAAAGGTAGCAGAAAACTCAACAAGTGTCAACACCTTTGACAAATTTTATCTGGTTTCATCTATCGATATTAGTCATATTATTGCTCATTTGAAACGCTCAGCTACCAGTTGGAATGTTTTGCCTTTAGGTTTGCTTGGTGCGACAGCTGATTTTATTGGACCAAAGTATTACATCTATTGTGAACTGCAGCCTTTCTACAGGTCTTTTCCCATCATGTCTAAAGCAAACTGTCATTCAGCCCCTTCTCAATAAGTCTGCTCTGGACCCTTTGGATTTCACATATTATCTGCCAATTTCAAAGCTGCCCTGTATTTCGTAAATATTGGAGAAAGTGGTTTTATCTCAGCTGAGCTCTTTTTTAGCTAATAATGATGTGGTAAATGCTTTTCAGTCTGGCTTTACGCCAGGACACAGCACTGAATCAGCTCTATATTGCGAGTTTCCAATGATCTGTTACTCATTGCAGTCTAGTAGTTGAGTAGCTTTAATTATGTTCGACCTTAGTACAGCTTTTGAGCTAATAGATCATGATATCCTTATTAAACGTTTCGAGCATGTTGTGGGTCTGAGAGGGACTGTTTTAAAATGGTATTCTTCTTGTTTGATGGGGTGATCCTTTTCAGTAGGGTTGTGGAATTTTTTTCCTCTTCAATCTCTATTGACTGTGAAGTACCTCAGGGCTTCATTTTGGGACCTATTCTGTTTACACTATTTCTGTTGCCTTTAGGCCTTATTTTAAAGAAATTATGTCTTAACATCTGTATGCTGATGATATTCAGATGTAGTTGCCTATTAGATCTGGAGGATCAACCTCTCATTAGGGCCCGAGCACCGAGGTGCGAGGACCCTCTTGTATCTGCTTTGTTTATTATTATTAGGGCTCAAGCCCGAAGGGGCGAAGAGCCCTATTGTTCTTCTAAGGATTATTAGGGCTCAAGCCCGAAGGGGCGAAGAGCCCTATTGTTCTTCTAAGGATTATTAGGGCTCAAGCCCGAAGGGGCGAAGAGCCCTATTGTTCTTCTAAGGATTATTCTTATTAGGGCTCAAGCCTGGAGGGCGAGAGCCCTATTGTTTTCCTTAGGATTATTAGGGCTCAAGCCTGGAGGGCGAGAGCCCTATTGTTTTCCTTAGGATTATTAGGGCTCAAGCCCGAAGGGGCGAAGAGCCCTATTGTTCTTCTAAGGATTATTCTTGTTATTAGGGCTCAAGCCCAAAGGGCGAGAGGCCTATTGTTTTCCTTAGGATTATTTTTTATTATTATTAGGGCTCAAGCCTGGAGGGCGAGAGCCCTATTGTTTTCCTTAGGATTATTTTTTATTATTATTAGGGCTCAAGCCCAAAGGGCGAGAGGCCTATTGTTTTCCTTAGGATTATTTTTTATTATTATTATTATTATTATTATTATTATTATTATTTTTTTCCAACGTCTCGGGGGCTTTTGGGGCCCTTAACGTGCTTAAAAAGTCTTGAAAATTGGCACACAGATTGGAACCTGCGGCCATTAGGGCCGGGCAGAGACTGATACACGGGCGTGGCACAGGGGCTCTACAGCGCCCCCTGGAATATGGAGGGCCATATATCATACATTCTTGCTCGTAGACGTATGAAACTCGGTACACATATAAATCTCATCAATCCAAACAACTTTTGTATTGCATATCATAGGCTCCGCCCAACAGGAAGTTGGCTATTTAGGGTTTAGTATTCAAAATTTTCGTCAAAGTTGTGGGGGCTTTTGGGGTCCTTAACATACTCAAAAACTCTTGAAAATTTGCGCACACTTTGGAATCTGTGGCCTTTAGGAGCCTGCAGAGGCTGGGACCCGGGCGTGGCACAGGGGCTCTACGGCGCCCCCTGGAACACAGTCAAAAATTTTGATGTATAGCTCACACATACTTGCACATATTCATATGAAACTCAGTACAAATATAGATCTCATCGTGCCGAACAACTTTCGTATTGCATGCCATAGGCTCCACCCAACAGGAAGTCAGCTATTTAGAGTTATGTAAAAAGCGCATGCTCTGGAATTTGAAATACTTGTCATAGGTTTTTTTCTCGATTGCCGCCAAACTCGGTCAACATGATCTCAAGACACTGGGGATGAAAAATTGCCAGGGGATTTTTGATATCTCGAACGGTTTGCTCGTGGCGAGGCGTTGAAATTATGGCGAGAAATTAGAAACAGGAAGTGTCTAATACCATCCACATACATTTCCTGATTTTAATCAAACTTCATCAGATTATTCGTTGTATGATGTCGATCGCATATATGTGACTATTAGGAGTCAAAGTTATAGCGCCACCAACTGGCAGAAGGAAGTGTGTCATTTTCAAAATGATTTGAATTCAGCATCTTATTATTACTCGATTTGCTTCAAACTTCATCAGAATAATGTTAAAACACAGCCGATATAAATCTGCAAGGGGGATATTGATATCTAAAAAATTGTTGCCGTGGCAACATGTCAAACTGGAATACTTCTCAGGTGATTTTGAGGCAAATAACATACTTAGAATTTCACAAAACTCTGAACACACATCAGTATTTCTGATAGGAACTTAAATTGTGAATGGATTTTGGATAGCTTGAATGGTTTTGCCGTGGTGATTTTTTTAAATGACCTTACAAAGGGAATCATTATTGTATTTTTAAATTGCAGCTTCCAAACACGTCAAAGAATTTTTTCATACAGATGAAAAAGTCATTCTGAGGAAATATGCATAGTTTCACGACTTTACAACACTGTATGGATAACAGAAAATTAAAAAAACTGTCAGACATCTCATCTCATCTCACTCTGTCCCTCTGTTTGAGTATATGTGCTTCAGACTTCCATTGTCTGAGAGAAATAGCGCCCCTACAGGTTCAATTCCCGAACTTTTACTTTCACTTTTAAATCGGTTAAAAATACAAACAAATACTTAGATTTAATTCACACTGACAAGCTAAACCAACATATCTGATTATTACCGGTTCAGGGCTCATGGATAAATTATTTCTGGCCAGAGATACGTGAGAAATAGGAGAGATGAATCACCGCTCTGATCACGAGCGTCTGGAGTAAAGAGCTCAGAGAAAACGAATTTATTCCTGTTTTAAAGCTTTTAAAAATAAATTATTACAGCGATATCACACAATCAACCAATTAGAACACACCAATAGCTAAATTAAGATGTTTTTGAACTGTTTGTGTGAAAATGAAATATTTGTGGCTGCCTATCTGAAATCACCGCCTCCGATCAGCGCGTAAAGTGTCGAGCTCAAAACAAACGAATTTATTCTTGTTTAAGAGCTTTTTTAAATAAAATATTACCACAAATGCACACAATAAACCCATTGTAACACAACAAGAGCTAAATGCAGGTGTTTGTGACCTGTTTAAGTGTGCAAGACTATTTGAAAGCGCGACTGGCAGAATAACATATCTCTCGAGCTGCAGGATTCTGCCTTTCGTCGTACGAACGAACACATAACGGACAAGATTATTTCAAAATACATAATAGCTTGGCTAATATAAACGAAAACAGCCACGTGAACATAAACTGGATCTACTGGATTTGAATATTAAAGTGACCACATTTACCACTTGTTTCTGTCTTCAATTTTAATCTATATAAAAAAGGAAACTCATTCGACTTGGCTGCTTTTTTAATGTGTGCGTATTTATTTATTTACCTTTTTATACATTTTGTATAATTTCATAGTTTGTGTATTACAATTATGAAAACAAAAATAAATTTAGCCACTCACATAGAAATAGCTTAGGCCTTAACCTTTTTCTGTCAGTTTTAGGGATTTTTAAAAATCCTAAAAAAAACTTATTTGTGCTGCAAATAATAATTTCAAACTCATTTGATACTGACCTATGACATCCTGTGACATTATATTTATTTGAATTTACATAATCTCATAGATGTAACAGTAAATCTGTTCAGCTCACAGATCAATACTAAGCTGTAATGCAAGCAGAACTTTCACAAATGCTTATGAGTCATTTAAGGATTTGATAACACTGTAAAATAATGTCTAATTTGTTAACATTAGCAAATTCATTGATAACACTTTATAATAACTGCACTCATTAGTAAATAGTCAGTTCATGCTTTATAAAGCCTTGTCCCAATATTAATAGTCAGTAGTAAGCAGTTTATAAATACAGCTATAAATAGCTTGTCCTTGGTTTATAAGCACATTTATTAAAATTGAGAGTAAGTTATCTTCCTATGAAAAATAAAAGATAAAAATAAACAAACAACAACACAGATTGATACAGAACTCAGAAATTTTATTGTGGATTTATGATAAAATCAGCCTGTAAATGAATTCATACTCCTCCTCATACTACTCCATACTCCTTTTTCAACATGATGCCAATATACTGAGATGTTAAATTGTGAATGGGTTTAGGATAGCTTAAATGGTGTTGCCATAGAGATTTATTAAAGTAACATAAAAAAAATACAATAGTTATTTTACTATATCTTTAAAATTTTTCATTCTAACTCTTCATAATTTTTTATATAAGTAGAAGTCCTCATTTGAAGGAAGCACAGTAAGTTTCATAGCTTTATCATTTTCAAGAGCCAGCATAAAATTAAAACTATCATAACTTATAAATCAAGCTTGCAATTCTTAGTACCTATAATGGCCACCAGAGGGAGCTATAGGATTACTTTTAAATAATTATTGGAGAAACGAGTATGATTTAAATAATTTATAGAAATCTTTCAAATAAAATATGTATTTTAGGAATTTTACTGATAAAATGACCCTCACTTAATTAGAATAACAAGCTGAAGTATTGTGAACTGTATATTAAGAATAATTCTTAATAGGCTTTATGGACAGATACGTTTTAAGTGACTCTTGAAGGTTCAGCACCACATCCTCTTTTACCACTGTTTAAAGAATTAATCTTACAGAACAGGTGTGAATGAATTTTGGATAGCTTGAATGGTTTTGTCGTGGTGATTTTTTGAAATAACAGTAAAAAAGGAACCAGTAAAAAAAAGTGCAGCTTCTAAACACTTAAAAAAAATGTACACATAGAAGACAAGTCATTCTGAGGAAATATGCATAGTTTCATGACTATACAACATTATATGGATGACAGAAAATTAAAAAACATACATCTGATGTCACTCTGTCCCTCTGTCACTGTGTGTGTGTGTTTGTGTGTGTTTTAAGTGAATTAGGTGTGAAACTATCAGGGAGCATTTAGTCTCCAGCGCCAACATTTTACAGAACTGCCACTTTCCTGGAGTCTCAGAATTACAATGTGTCAGGTTCTGAGAGATCTAAGATTCCAAAAAATTATTTAATTAGAATACCATGAAGTATTGTGAAATACTATATATTAAGACTTTATATATAGGCTT
>NC_068376.1:494808-529748 GCF_023724105.1 Carassius gibelio | reverse complement strand
TTTCTGCAATGCTGTAAGACAGTTTTTAATGTGTTAGAAGTTATATGCACAAAAACTAATGTTAGGACTTCAATGATCAAGATTGTCAGTTTACAGCTTTCTGAGTCCAGTAATGTTGAAATAGTGTTTCTGTTCAAATGAAGTGAAATCAAGCCCAAATCTGCTCAAAAGCTTTTCTCTCTATTAGAGAAAGCTGTTTCATTCAGTATTCAGTGCAAATCTTGCCAAACTGAAACATGCTTATGTCTTATGAAATAAAATGTTTTCTGCAATGCTGTAAGACAGTTTTTAATGTGTTAGAAGTTATATACACAAAAACTAATGTTAGGACTTCAATGATCAAGATTGTCAGTTTACAGCTTTCTGAGTCCAGTAATGCTGAAATAGTGTTTCTGTTGAAATGAAGTGAAATCAAGCCCAAATCTGCTCAAAAGCTTTTCTCTCTATTAGAGGAAGCTGTTTCATTCAGTATTCAGTGCAAATCTTGCCAAACTGAAACAAGCTTATGCCTTATGAAGTACAATGTTTTCTGCAATGCTGTAAGACAGTTTTTAATGTGTTAGAAGTTATATGCACAAAAACTAATGTTAGGACTGCAATGATCAAGATTGTCAGTTTACAGCTTTCTGAGTCCAGTAATGTTGAAATAGTGTTTCTGTTCAAATGAAGTGAAATCAAGCCCAAATCTGCTCAAAAGCTTTTCTCTCTATTAGAGAAAGCTGTTTCATTCAATATTCAGTGCAAATCTTGCCAAACTGAAACAAGCTTATGCCTTATGAAGTACATTGTTTTCTGCAATGCTGTAAGACAGTTTGTAATGTGTTAGAAGTTATATGCACAAAAACTTATGTTAGGACTTCAATGATCAAGATTGTCAGTTTACAGCTTTCTGAGTCCAGTAATGCTGAAATAGTGTTTCTGTTGAAATGAAGTGAAATCAAGCCCAAATCTGCTCAAAAGCTTTTCTCTCTATTAGATAAAGCTGTTTCATTCAATATTCAGTGCAAATCTTGCCAAACTGAAACAAGCTTATGTCTTATGAAGTACAATGTTTTCTGCAATGCTGTAAGACAGTTTTTAATGTGTTAGAAGTTATATGCACAAAAACTTATGTTAGGACTTCAATGATCAAGATTGTCAGTTTACAGCTTTCTGAGTCCAGTAATGCTGAAATAGTGTTTCTGTTCAAATGAAGTGAAATCAAGCCCAAATCTGCTCAAAAGCTTTTCTCTCTAATAGAGAATGCGGTTTCAATCAGTATTCAGTGCAAATCTTGCCAAACTGAAACATGCTTATGTCTTATGAAATAAAATGTTTTCTGCAATGCTGTAAGACAGTTTTTAATGTGTTAGAAGTTATATGCACAAAAACTAATGTTAGGACTTCAATGATCAAGATTGTCAGTTTACAGCTTTCTGAGTCCAGTAATTTTGAAATAGTGTTTCTGTTCAAATGAAGTGAAATCAAGCCCAAATCTGCTCAAAAGCTTTTCTCTCTATTAGAGAAAGCTGTTTCATTCAGTATTCAGTGCAAATCTTGCCAAACTGAAACATGCTTATGTCTTATGAAATAAAATGTTTTCTGCAATGCTGTAAGACAGTTTTTAATGTGTTAGAAGTTATATACACAAAAACTAATGTTAGGACTTCAATGATCAAGATTGTCAGTTTACAGCTTTCTGAGTCCAGTAATGCTGAAATAGTGTTTCTGTTGAAATGAAGTGAAATCAAGCCCAAATCTGCTCAAAAGCTTTTCTCTCTATTAGATAAAGCTGTTTCATTCAGTATTCAGTGCAAATCTTGCCAAACTGAAACAAGCTTATGTCTTATGAAGTACAATGTTTTCTGCAATGCTGTAAGACAGTTTTTAATGTGTTAGAAGTTATATACACAAAAACTAATGTTAGGACTTCAATGATCAAGATTGTCAGTTTACAGCTTTCTGAGTCCAGTAATGCTGAAATAGTGTTTCTGTTCAAATGAAGTGAAATCAAGCCCAAATCTGCTCAAAAGCTTTTCTCTCTATTAGATAAAGCTGTTTCATTCAGTATTCAGTGCTAATCTTGCCAAACTGAAACAAGCTTATGTCTTATGAAATAAAATGTTTTCTGCAATGCTGTAAGACAGTTTTTAATGTGTTAGAAGTTATATACACAAAAACTAATGTTAGGACTTCAATGATCAAGATTGTCAGTTTACAGCTTTCTGAGTCCAGTAATGCTGAAATAGTGTTTCTGTTGAAATGAAGTGAAATTAAGCCCAAATCTGCTCAAAAGCTTTTCTCTCTATTAGATAAAGCTGTTTCATTCAGTATTCAGTGCAAATCTTGCCAAACTGAAACAAGCTTATGTCTTATGAAGTACAATGTTTTCTGCAATGCTGTAAGACAGTTTTTAATGTGTTAGAAGTTATATGCACAAAAACTTATGTTAGGACTTCAATGATCAAGATTGTCAGTTTACAGCTTTCTGAGTCCAGTAATGCTGAAATAGTGTTTCTGTTGAAATGAAGTGAAATCAAGCCCAAATCTGCTCAAAAGCTTTTCTCTCTATTAGATAAAGCTGTTTCATTCAGTATTCAGTGCAAATCTTGCCAAACTGAAACAAGCTTATGCCTTATGAATTACAATGTTTTCTGCAATGCTGTAAGACAGTTTTTAATGTGTTATAGAAGTTATATGCACAAAAACTTATGTTAGGACTTCAATGATCAAGATTGTCAGTTTACAGCTTTCTGAGTCCAGTAATGCTGAAATAGTGTTTCTGTTGAAATGAAGTGAAATCAAGCCCAAATCTGCTCAAAAGCTTTTCTCTCTATTAGATAAAGCTGTTTCATTCAGTATTCAGTGCAAATCTTGCCAAACTGAAACAAGCTTATGCCTTATGAAGTACAATGTTTTCTGCAATGCTGTAAGACAGTTTTTAATGTGTTATAAGTTATATGCACAAAAACTTATGTTAGGACTTCAATGATCAAGATTGTCAGTTTACAGCTTTCTGAGTCCAGTAATGCTGAAATAGTGTTTCTGTTCAAATGAAGTGAAATCAAGCCCAAATCTGCTCAAAAGCTTTTCTCTCTAATAGAGAATGCGGTTTCAATCAGTATTCAGTGCAAATCTTGCCAAACTGAAACATGCTTATGTCTTATGAAATAAAATGTTTTCTGCAATGCTGTAAGACAGTTTTTAATGTGTTAGAAGTTATATGCACAAAAACTAATGTTAGGACTTCAATGATCAAGATTGTCAGTTTACAGCTTTCTGAGTCCAGTAATGTTGAAATAGTGTTTCTGTTCAAATGAAGTGAAATCAAGCCCAAATCTGCTCAAAAGCTTTTCTCTCTATTAGAGAAAGCTGTTTCATTCAGTATTCAGTGCAAATCTTGCCAAACTGAAACATGCTTATGTCTTATGAAATAAAATGTTTTCTGCAATGCTGTAAGACAGTTTTTAATGTGTTAGAAGTTATATACACAAAAACTAATGTTAGGACTTCAATGATCAAGATTGTCAGTTTACAGCTTTCTGAGTCCAGTAATGCTGAAATAGTGTTTCTGTTGAAATGAAGTGAAATCAAGCCCAAATCTGCTCAAAAGCTTTTCTCTCTATTAGAGGAAGCTGTTTCATTCAGTATTCAGTGCAAATCTTGCCAAACTGAAACAAGCTTATGCCTTATGAAGTACAATGTTTTCTGCAATGCTGTAAGACAGTTTTTAATGTGTTAGAAGTTATATGCACAAAAACTAATGTTAGGACTGCAATGATCAAGATTGTCAGTTTACAGCTTTCTGAGTCCAGTAATGTTGAAATAGTGTTTCTGTTCAAATGAAGTGAAATCAAGCCCAAATCTGCTCAAAAGCTTTTCTCTCTATTAGAGAAAGCTGTTTCATTCAATATTCAGTGCAAATCTTGCCAAACTGAAACAAGCTTATGCCTTATGAAGTACATTGTTTTCTGCAATGCTGTAAGACAGTTTTTAATGTGTTAGAAGTTATATGCACAAAAACTTATGTTAGGACTTCAATGATCAAGATTGTCAGTTTACAGCTTTCTGAGTCCAGTAATGCTGAAATAGTGTTTCTGTTCAAATGAAGTGAAATCAAGCCCAAATCTGCTCAAAAGCTTTTCTCTCTAATAGAGAATGCGGTTTCAATCAGTATTCAGTGCAAATCTTGCCAAACTGAAACATGCTTATGTCTTATGAAATAAAATGTTTTCTGCAATGCTGTAAGACAGTTTTTAATGTGTTAGAAGTTATATGCACAAAAACTAATGTTAGGACTTCAATGATCAAGATTGTCAGTTTACAGCTTTCTGAGTCCAGTAATTTTGAAATAGTGTTTCTGTTCAAATGAAGTGAAATCAAGCCCAAATCTGCTCAAAAGCTTTTCTCTCTATTAGAGAAAGCTGTTTCATTCAGTATTCAGTGCAAATCTTGCCAAACTGAAACATGCTTATGTCTTATGAAATAAAATGTTTTCTGCAATGCTGTAAGACAGTTTTTAATGTGTTAGAAGTTATATACACAAAAACTAATGTTAGGACTTCAATGATCAAGATTGTCAGTTTACAGCTTTCTGAGTCCAGTAATGCTGAAATAGTGTTTCTGTTCAAATGAAGTGAAATCAAGCCCAAATCTGCTCAAAAGCTTTTCTCTCTATTAGATAAAGCTGTTTCATTCAGTATTCAGTGCTAATCTTGCCAAACTGAAACAAGCTTATGTCTTATGAAATAAAATGTTTTCTGCAATGCTGTAAGACAGTTTTTAATGTGTTAGAAGTTATATGCACAAAAACTTATGTTAGGACTTCAATGATCAAGATTGTCAGTTTACAGCTTTCTGAGTCCAGTAATGTTGAAATAGTGTTTCTGTTCAAATGAAGTGAAATCAAGCCCAAATCTGCTCAAAAGCTTTTCTCTCTATTAGAGAAAGCTGTTTCATTCAATATTCAGTGCAAATCTTGCCAAACTGAAACAAGCTTATGCCTTATGAAGTACATTGTTTTCTGCAATGCTGTAAGACAGTTTTTAATGTGTTAGAAGTTATATGCACAAAAACTTATGTTAGGACTTCAATGATCAAGATTGTCAGTTTACAGCTTTCTGAGTCCAGTAATGCTGAAATAGTGTTTCTGTTGAAATGAAGTGAAATCAAGCCCAAATCTGCTCAAAAGCTTTTCTCTCTATTAGATAAAGCTGTTTCATTCAGTATTCAGTGCAAATCTTGCCAAACTGAAACAAGCTTATGCCTTATGAAGTACAATGTTTTCTGCAATGCTGTAAGACAGTTTTTAATGTGTTAGAAGTTATATACACAAAAACTAATGTTAGGACTTCAATGATCAAGATTGTCAGTTTACAG
Organism: Carassius gibelio; assembly: GCF_023724105.1. Lineage (NCBI taxonomy): Eukaryota > Metazoa > Chordata > Actinopteri > Cypriniformes > Cyprinidae > Carassius > Carassius gibelio. The sequence goes on along the minus strand of NC_068376.1, from coordinate 524,390 downwards.
CTTTCTGAGTCCAGTAATGCTGAAATAGTGTTTCTGTTCAAATGAAGTGAAATCAAGCCCAAATCTGCTCAAAAGCTTTTCTCTCTATTAGAGAAAGCTGTTTCATTCAGTATTCAGTGCAAATCTTGCCAAACTGAAACATGCTTATGTCTTATGAAATAAAATGTTTTCTGCAATGCTGTAAGACAGTTTTTAATGTGTTAGAAGTTATATACACAAAAACTAATGTTAGGACTTCAATGATCAAGATTGTCAGTTTACAGCTTTCTGAGTCCAGTAATGCTGAAATAGTGTTTCTGTTGAAATGAAGTGAAATCAAGCCCAAATCTGCTCAAAAGCTTTTCTCTCTATTAGAGGAAGCTGTTTCATTCAGTATTCAGTGCAAATCTTGCCAAACTGAAACAAGCTTATGCCTTATGAAGTACAATGTTTTCTGCAATGCTGTAAGACAGTTTTTAATGTGTTAGAAGTTATATGCACAAAAACTAATGTTAGGACTGCAATGATCAAGATTGTCAGTTTACAGCTTTCTGAGTCCAGTAATGTTGAAATAGTGTTTCTGTTCAAATGAAGTGAAATCAAGCCCAAATCTGCTCAAAAGCTTTTCTCTCTATTAGAGAAAGCTGTTTCATTCAATATTCAGTGCAAATCTTGCCAAACTGAAACAAGCTTATGCCTTATGAAGTACAATGTTTTCTGCAATGCTGTAAGACAGTTTTTAATGTGTTAGAAGTTATATGCACAAAAACTTATGTTAGGACTTCAATGATCAAGATTGTCAGTTTACAGCTTTCTGAGTCCAGTAATGCTGAAATAGTGTTTCTGTTGAAATGAAGTGAAATCAAGCCCAAATCTGCTCAAAAGCTTTTCTCTCTATTAGATAAAGCTGTTTCATTCAATATTCAGTGCAAATCTTGCCAAACTGAAACAAGCTTATGTCTTATGAAGTACAATGTTTTCTGCAATGCTGTAAGACAGTTTTTAATGTGTTAGAAGTTATATGCACAAAAACTTATGTTAGGACTTCAATGATCAAGATTGTCAGTTTACAGCTTTCTGAGTCCAGTAATGCTGAAATAGTGTTTCTGTTGAAATGAAGTGAAATCAAGCCCAAATCTGCTCAAAAGCTTTTCTCTCTAATAGAGAATACGGTTTCAATCAGTATTCAGTGCAAATCTTGCCAAACTGAAACATGCTTATGTCTTATGAAATAAAATGTTTTCTGCAATGCTGTAAGACAGTTTTTAATGTGTTAGAAGTTATATGCACAAAAACTAATGTTAGGACTTCAATGATCAAGATTGTCAGTTTACAGCTTTCTGAGTCCAGTAATTTTGAAATAGTGTTTCTGTTCAAATGAAGTGAAATCAAGCCCAAATCTGCTCAAAAGCTTTTCTCTCTATTAGAGAAAGCTGTTTCATTCAGTATTCAGTGCAAATCTTGCCAAACTGAAACATGCTTATGTCTTATGAAATAAAATGTTTTCTGCAATGCTGTAAGACAGTTTTTAATGTGTTAGAAGTTATATACACAAAAACTAATGTTAGGACTTCAATGATCAAGATTGTCAGTTTACAGCTTTCTGAGTCCAGTAATGCTGAAATAGTGTTTCTGTTGAAATGAAGTGAAATCAAGCCCAAATCTGCTCAAAAGCTTTTCTCTCTATTAGATAAAGCTGTTTCATTGAGTATTCAGTGCTAATCTTGCCAAACTGAAACAAGCTTATGTCTTATGAAGTACAATGTTTTCTGCAATGCTGTAAGACAGTTTTTAATGTGTTAGAAGTTATATGCACAAAAACTTATGTTAGGACTTCAATGATCAAGATTGTCAGTTTACAGCTTTCTGAGTCCAGTAATGCTGAAATAGTGTTTCTGTTCAAATGAAGTGAAATCAAGCCCAAATCTGCTCAAAAGCTTTTCTCTCTAATAGAGAATGCGGTTTCAATCAGTATTCAGTGCAAATCTTGCCAAACTGAAACATGCTTATGTCTTATGAAATAAAATGTTTTCTGCAATGCTGTAAGACAGTTTTTAATGTGTTAGAAGTTATATGCACAAAAACTAATGTTAGGACTTCAATGATCAAGATTGTCAGTTTACAGCTTTCTGAGTCCAGTAATTTTGAAATAGTGTTTCTGTTCAAATGAAGTGAAATCAAGCCCAAATCTGCTCAAAAGCTTTTCTCTCTATTAGAGAAAGCTGTTTCATTCAGTATTCAGTGCAAATCTTGCCAAACTGAAACATGCTTATGTCTTATGAAATAAAATGTTTTCTGCAATGCTGTAAGACAGTTTTTAATGTGTTAGAAGTTATTTACACAAAAACTAATGTTAGGACTTCAATGATCAAGATTGTCAATTTACAGCTTTCTGAGTCCAGTAATGCTGAAATAGTGTTTCTGTTGAAATGAAGTGAAATCAAGCCCAAATCTGCTCAAAAGCTTTTCTCTCTATTAGATAAAGCTGTTTCATTCAGTATTCAGTGCTAATCTTGCCAAACTGAAACAAGCTTATGTCTTATGAAATAAAATGTTTTCTGCAATGCTGTAAGACAGTTTTTAATGTGTTAGAAGTTATATGCACAAAAACTTATGTTAGGACTTCAATGATCAAGATTGTCAGTTTACAGCTTTCTGAGTCCAGTAATGTTGAAATAGTGTTTCTGTTCAAATGAAGTGAAATCAAGCCCAAATCTGCTCAAAAGCTTTTCTCTCTATTAGATAAAGCTGTTTCATTGAGTATTCAGTGCAAATCTTGCCAAACTGAAACAAGCTTATGTCTTATGAAGTACAATGTTTTCTGCAATGCTGTAAGACAGTTTTTAATGTGTTAGAAGTTATATGCACAAAAACTTATGTTAGGACTTCAATGATCAAGATTGTCAGTTTACAGCTTTCTGAGTCCAGTAATGCTGAAATAGTGTTTCTGTTGAAATGAAGTGAAATCAAGCCCAAATCTGCTCAAAAGCTTTTCTCTCTATTAGATAAAGCTGTTTCATTCAGTATTCAGTGCAAATCTTGCCAAACTGAAACAAGCTTATGCCTTATGAAGTACAATGTTTTCTGCAATGCTGTAAGACAGTTTTTAATGTGTTATAAGTTATATGCACAAAAACTTATGTTAGGACTTCAATGATCAAGATTGTCAGTTTACAGCTTTCTGAGTCCAGTAATGCTGAAATAGTGTTTCTGTTCAAATGAAGTGAAATCAAGCCCAAATCTGCTCAAAAGCTTTTCTCTCTAATAGAGAATGCGGTTTCAATCAGTATTCAGTGCAAATCTTGCCAAACTGAAACATGCTTATGTCTTATGAAATAAAATGTTTTCTGCAATGCTGTAAGACAGTTTTTAATGTGTTAGAAGTTATATGCACAAAAACTAATGTTAGGACTTCAATGATCAAGATTGTCAGTTTACAGCTTTCTGAGTCCAGTAATGTTGAAATAGTGTTTCTGTTCAAATGAAGTGAAATCAAGCCCAAATCTGCTCAAAAGCTTTTCTCTCTATTAGAGAAAGCTGTTTCATTCAGTATTCAGTGCAAATCTTGCCAAACTGAAACATGCTTATGTCTTATGAAATAAAATGTTTTCTGCAATGCTGTAAGACAGTTTTTAATGTGTTAGAAGTTATATACACAAAAACTAATGTTAGGACTTCAATGATCAAGATTGTCAGTTTACAGCTTTCTGAGTCCAGTAATGCTGAAATAGTGTTTCTGTTGAAATGAAGTGAAATCAAGCCCAAATCTGCTCAAAAGCTTTTCTCTCTATTAGAGGAAGCTGTTTCATTCAGTATTCAGTGCAAATCTTGCCAAACTGAAACAAGCTTATGCCTTATGAAGTACAATGTTTTCTGCAATGCTGTAAGACAGTTTTTAATGTGTTAGAAGTTATATGCACAAAAACTAATGTTAGGACTGCAATGATCAAGATTGTCAGTTTACAGCTTTCTGAGTCCAGTAATGTTGAAATAGTGTTTCTGTTCAAATGAAGTGAAATCAAGCCCAAATCTGCTCAAAAGCTTTTCTCTCTATTAGAGAAAGCTGTTTCATTCAATATTCAGTGCAAATCTTGCCAAACTGAAACAAGCTTATGCCTTATGAAGTACATTGTTTTCTGCAATGCTGTAAGACAGTTTTTAATGTGTTAGAAGTTATATGCACAAAAACTAATGTTAGGACTGCAATGATCAAGATTGTCAGTTTACAGCTTTCTGAGTCCAGTAATGTTGAAATAGTGTTTCTGTTCAAATGAAGTGAAATCAAGCCCAAATCTGCTCAAAAGCTTTTCTCTCTATTAGATAAAGCTGTTTCATTCAGTATTCAGTGCAAATCTTGCCAAACTGAAACAAGCTTATGTCTTATGAAGTACAATGTTTTCTGCAATGCTGTAAGACAGTTTTTAATGTGTTAGAAGTTATATGCACAAAAACTTATGTTAGGACTTCAATGATCAAGATTGTCAGTTTACAGCTTTCTGAGTCCAGTAATGCTGAAATAGTGTTTCTGTTGAAATGAAGTGAAATCAAGCCCAAATCTGCTCAAAAGCTTTTCTCTCTATTAGATAAAGCTGTTTCATTCAGTATTCAGTGCAAATCTTGCCAAACTGAAACAAGCTTATGCCTTATGAAGTACAATGTTTTCTGCAATGCTGTAAGACAGTTTTTAATGTGTTAGAAGTTATATGCACAAAAACTAATGTTAGGACTTCAATGATCAAGATTGTCAGTTTACAGCTTTCTGAGTCCAGTAATGTTGAAATAGTGTTTCTGTTCAAATGAAGTGAAATCAAGCCCAAATCTGCTCAAAAGCTTTTCTCTCTATTAGAGAAAGCTGTTTCATTCAGTATTCAGTGCAAATCTTGCCAAACTGAAACATGCTTATGTCTTATGAAATAAAATGTTTTCTGCAATGCTGTAAGACAGTTTTTAATGTGTTAGAAGTTATATGCACAAAAACTAATGTTAGGACTTCAATGATCAAGATTGTCAGTTTACAGCTTTCTGAGTCCAGTAATGCTGAAATAGTGTTTCTGTTGAAATGAAGTGAAATTAAGCCCAAATCTGCTCAAAAGCTTTTCTCTCTATTAGATAAAGCTGTTTCATTCAGTATTCAGTGCAAATCTTGCCAAACTGAAACAAGCTTATGTCTTATGAAGTACAATGTTTTCTGCAATGCTGTAAGACAGTTTTTAATGTGTTAGAAGTTATATGCACAAAAACTTATGTTAGGACTTCAATGATCAAGATCGTCAGTTTACAGCTTTCTGAGTCCAGTAATGCTGAAATAGTGTTTCTGTTGAAATGAAGTGAAATCAAGCCCAAATCTGCTCAAAAGCTTTTCTCTCTATTAGATAAAGCTGTTTCATTCAGTATTCAGTGCAAATCTTGCCAAACTGAAACAAGCTTATGCCTTATGAATTACAATGTTTTCTGCAATGCTGTAAGACAGTTTTTAATGTGTTAGAAGTTATATGCACAAAAACTTATGTTAGGACTTCAATGATCAAGATTGTCAGTTTACAGCTTTCTGAGTCCAGTAATGCTGAAATAGTGTTTCTGTTGAAATGAAGTGAAATCAAGCCCAAATCTGCTCAAAAGCTTTTCTCTCTATTTGATAAAGCTGTTTCATTCAGTATTCAGTGCAAATCTTGCCAAACTGAAACATGCTTATGTCTTATGAAATAAAATGTTTTCTGCAATGCTGTAAGACAGTTTTTAATGTGTTAGAAGTTATATACACAAAAACTAATGTTAGGACTTCAATGATCAAGATTGTCAGTTTACAGCTTTCTGAGTCCAGTAATGCTGAAATAGTGTTTCTGTTGAAATGAAGTGAAATCAAGCCCAAATCTGCTCAAAAGCTTTTCTCTCTATTAGATAAAGCTGTTTCATTCAGTATTCAGTGCTAATCTTGCCAAACTGAAACAAGCTTATGTCTTATGAAATAAAATGTTTTCTGCAATGCTGTAAGACAGTTTTTAATGTGTTAGAAGTTATATGCACAAAAACTTATGTTAGGACTTCAATGATCAAGATTGTCAGTTTACAGCTTTCTGAGTCCAGTAATGTTGAAATAGTGTTTCTATTCAAATGAAGTGAAATCAAGCCCAAATCTGCTCAAAAGCTTTTCTCTCTATTAGAGAAAGCTGTTTCATTCAATATTCTGTGCAAATCTTGCCAAACTGAAACAAGCTTATGCCTTATGAAGTACAATGTTTTCTGCAATGCTGTAAGACAGTTTTTAATGTGTTAGAAGTTATATACACAAAAACTAATGTTAGGACTTCAATGATCAAGATTGTCAGTTTACAGCTTTCTGAGTCCAGTAATGCTGAAATAGTGTTTCTGTTGAAATGAAGTGAAATCAAGCCCAAATCTGCTCAAAAGCTTTTCTCTCTATTAGATAAAGCTGTTTCATTCAGTATTCAGTGCTAATCTTGCCAAACTGAAACAAGCTTATGTCTTATGAAATAAAATGTTTTCTGCAATGCTGTAAGACAGTTTTTAATGTGTTAGAAGTTATATGCACAAAAACTTATGTTAGGACTTCAATGATCAAGATTGTCAGTTTACAGCTTTCTGAGTCCAGTAATGTTGAAATAGTGTTTCTATTCAAATGAAGTGAAATCAAGCCCAAATCTGCTCAAAAGCTTTTCTCTCTATTAGAGAAAGCTGTTTCATTCAATATTCTGTGCAAATCTTGCCAAACTGAAACAAGCTTATGCCTTATGAAGTACAATGTTTTCTGCAATGCTGTAAGACAGTTTTTAATGTGTTAGAAGTTATATACACAAAAACTAATGTTAGGACTTCAATGATCAAGATTGTCAGTTTACAGCTTTCTGAGTCCAGTAATGCTGAAATAGTGTTTCTGTTGAAATGAAGTGAAATCAAGCCCAAATCTGCTCAAAAGCTTTTCTCTCTATTAGAGGAAGCTGTTTCATTCAGTATTCAGTGCAAATCTTGCCAAACTGAAACAAGCTTATGCCTTATGAACTACAATGTTTTCTGCAATGCTGTAAGACAGTTTTTAATGTGTTAGAAGTTTTATGCACAAAAACTAATGTTAGGACTTCAATGATCAAGATTGTCAGTTTACAGCTTTCTGAGTCCAGTAATGCTGAAATAGTGTTTCTGTTGAAATGAAGTGAAATCAAGCCCAAATCTGCTCAAAAGCTTTTCTCTCTATTAGATGAAGCTGTTTCATTCAGTATTCAGTGCTAATCTTGCCAAACTGAAACAAGCTTATGTCTTATGAAATAAAATGTTTTCTGCAATGCTGTAAGACAGTTTTTAATGTGTTAGAAGTTATATGCACAAAAACTTATGTTAGGACTTCAATGATCAAGATTGTCAGTTTACAGCTTTCTGAGTCCAGTAATGCTGAAATAGTGTTTCTGTTGAAATGAAGTGAAATTAAGCCCAAATCTGCTCAAAAGCTTTTCTCTCTATTAGATAAAGTTGTTTCATTCAGTATTCAGTGCAAATCTTGCCAAACTGAAACAAGCTTATGTCTTATGAAGTACAATGTTTTCTGCAATGCTGTAAGACAGTTTTTAATGTGTTAGAAGTTATATGCACAAAAACTTATGTTAGGACTTCAATGATCAAGATTGTCAGTTTACAGCTTTCTGAGTCCAGTAATGCTGAAATAGTGTTTCTGTTGAAATGAAGTGAAATCAAGCCCAAATCTGCTCAAAAGCTTTTCTCTCTATTAGATAAAGCTGTTTCATTCAGTATTCAGTGCAAATCTTGCCAAACTGAAACAAGCTTATGCCTTATGAATTACAATGTTTTCTGCAATGCTGTAAGACAGTTTTTAATGTGTTAGAAGTTATATGCACAAAAACTTATGTTAGGACTTCAATGATCAAGATTGTCAGTTTACAGCTTTCTGAGTCCAGTAATGCTGAAATAGTGTTTCTGTTGAAATGAAGTGAAATCAAGCCCAAATCTGCTCAAAAGCTTTTCTCTCTATTAGATAAAGCTGTTTCATTCAGTATTCAGTGCAAATCTTGCCAAACTGAAACAAGCTTATGCCTTATGAAGTACAATGTTTTCTGCAATGCTGTAAGACAGTTTTTAATGTGTTATAAGTTATAGGCACAAAAACTTATGTTAGGACTTCAATGATCAAGATTGTCAGTTTACAGCTTTCTGAGTCCAGTAATGCTGAAATAGTGTTTCTGTTCAAATGAAGTGAAATCAAGCCCAAATCTGCTCAAAAGCTTTTCTCTCTAATAGAGAATGCGGTTTCAATCAGTATTCAGTGCAAATCTTGCCAAACTGAAACATGCTTATGTCTTATGAAATAAAATGTTTTCTGCAATGCTGTAAGACAGTTTTTAATGTGTTAGAAGTTATATGCACAAAAACTAATGTTAGGACTTCAATGATCAAGATTGTCAGTTTACAGCTTTCTGAGTCCAGTAATGTTGAAATAGTGTTTCTGTTCAAATGAAGTGAAATCAAGCCCAAATCTGCTCAAAAGCTTTTCTCTCTATTAGAGAAAGCTGTTTCATTCAGTATTCAGTGCAAATCTTGCCAAACTGAAACATGCTTATGTCTTATGAAATAAAATGTTTTCTGCAATGCTGTAAGACAGTTTTTAATGTGTTAGAAGTTATATACACAAAAACTAATGTTAGGACTTCAATGATCAAGATTGTCAGTTTACAGCTTTCTGAGTCCAGTAATGCTGAAATAGTGTTTCTGTTGAAATGAAGTGAAATCAAGCCCAAATCTGCTCAAAAGCTTTTCTCTCTATTAGATAAAGCTGTTTCATTCAGTATTCAGTACAAATCTTGCCAAAGTGAAACAAGCTTATGCCCTATGAAGTACAATGTTTTCTGCAATGCTGTAAGACAGTTTTTAATGTGTTATAAGTTATAGGCACAAAAACTTATGTTAGGACTTCAATGATCAAGATTGTCAGTTTACAGCTTTCTGAGTCCAGTAATGCTGAAATAGTGTTTCTGTTCAAATGAAGTGAAATCAAGCCCAAATCTGCTCAAAAGCTTTTCTCTCTAATAGAGAATGCGGTTTCAATCAGTATTCAGTGCAAATCTTGCCAAACTGAAACATGCTTATGTCTTATGAAATAAAATGTTTTCTGCAATGCTGTAAGACAGTTTTTAATGTGTTAGAAGTTATATGCACAAAAACTAATGTTAGGACTTCAATGATCAAGATTGTCAGTTTACAGCTTTCTGAGTCCAGTAATGTTGAAATAGTGTTTCTGTTCAAATGAAGTGAAATCAAGCCCAAATCTGCTCAAAAGCTTTTCTCTCTATTAGAGAAAGCTGTTTCATTCAGTATTCAGTGCAAATCTTGCCAAACTGAAACATGCTTATGTCTTATGAAATAAAATGTTTTCTGCAATGCTGTAAGACAGTTTTTAATGTGTTAGAAGTTATATACACAAAAACTAATGTTAGGACTTCAATGATCAAGATTGTCAGTTTACAGCTTTCTGAGTCCAGTAATGCTGAAATAGTGTTTCTGTTGAAATGAAGTGAAATCAAGCCCAAATCTGCTCAAAAGCTTTTCTCTCTATTAGAGGAAGCTGTTTCATTCAGTATTCAGTGCAAATCTTGCCAAACTGAAACAAGCTTATGCCTTATGAAGTACAATGTTTTCTGCAATGCTGTAAGACAGTTTTTAATGTGTTAGAAGTTATATGCACAAAAACTAATGTTAGGACTGCAATGATCAAGATGGTCAGTTTACAGCTTTCTGAGTCCAGTAATGTTGAAATAGTGTTTCTGTTCAAATGAAGTGAAATCAAGCCCAAATCTGCTCAAAAGCTTTTCTCTCTATTAGAGAAAGCTGTTTCATTCAATATTCAGTGCAAATCTTTCCAAACTGAAACAAGCTTATGCCTTATGAAGTACAATGTTTTCTGCAATGCTGTAAGACAGTTTTTAATGTGTTAGAAGTTATATGCACAAAAACTTATGTTAGGACTTCAATGATCAAGATTGTCAGTTTACAGCTTTCTGAGTCCAGTAATGCTGAAATAGTGTTTCTGTTGAAATGAAGTGAAATCAAGCCCAAATCTGCTCAAAAGCTTTTCTCTCTATTAGATAAAGCTGTTTCATTCAATATTCAGTGCAAATCTTGCCAAACTGAAACAAGCTTATGTCTTATGAAGTACAATGTTTTCTGCAATGCTGTAAGACAGTTTTTAATGTGTTAGAAGTTATATGCACAAAAACTTATGTTAGGACTTCAATGATCAAGATTGTCAGTTTACAGCTTTCTGAGTCCAGTAATGCTGAAATAGTGTTTCTGTTCAAATGAAGTGAAATCAAGCCCAAATCTGCTCAAAAGCTTTTCTCTCTAATAGAGAAAGCGGTTTCAATCAGTATTCAGTGCAAATCTTGCCAAACTGAAACATGCTTATGTCTTATGAAATAAAATGTTTTCTGCAATGCTGTAAGACAGTTTTTAATGTGTTAGAAGTTATATGCACAAAAACTAATGTTAGGACTTCAATGATCAAGATTGTCAGTTTACAGCTTTCTGAGTCCAGTAATTTTGAAATAGTGTTTCTGTTCAAATGAAGTGAAATCAAGCCCAAATCTGCTCAAAAGCTTTTCTCTCTATTAGAGAAAGCTGTTTCCTTCAGTATTCAGTGCAAATCTTGCCAAACTGAAACATGCTTATGTCTTATGAAATAAAATGTTTTCTGCAATGCTGTAAGACAGTTTTTAATGTGTTAGAAGTTATATGCACAAAAACTAATGTTAGGACTTCAATGATCAAGATTGTCAGTTTACAGCTTTCTGAGTCCAGTAATGCTGAAATAGTGGTTCTGTTGAAATGAAGTGAAATTAAGCCCAAATCTGCTCAAAAGCTTTTCTCTCTATTAGATAAAGCTGTTTCATTCAGTATTCAGTGCAAATCTTGCCAAACTGAAACAAGCTTATGTCTTATGAAGTACAATGTTTTCTGCAATGCTGTAAGACAGTTTTTAATGTGTTAGAAGTTATATGCACAAAAACTTATGTTAGGACTTCAATGATCAAGATTGTCAGTTTACAGCTTTCTGAGTCCAGTAATGCTGAAATAGTGTTTCTGTTGAAATGAAGTGAAATCAAGCCCAAATCTGCTCAAAAGCTTTTCTCTCTATTAGATAAAGCTGTTTCATTCAGTATTCAGTGCAAATCTTGCCGAACTGAAACAAGCTTATGCCTTATGAATTACAATGTTTTCTGCAATGCTGTAAGACAGTTTTTAATGTGTTAGAAGTTATATGCACAAAAACTTATGTTAGGACTTCAATGATCAAGATTGTCAGTTTACAGCTTTCTGAGTCCAGTAATGCTGAAATAGTGTTTCTGTTGAAATGAAGTGAAATCAAGCCCAAATCTGCTCAAAAGCTTTTCTCTCTATTAGATAAAGCTGTTTCATTCAGTATTCAGTGCAAATCTTGCCAAACTGAAACAAGCTTATGCCTTATGAAGTACAATGTTTTCTGCAATGCTGTAAGACAGTTTTTAATGTGTTATAAGTTATAGGCACAAAAACTTATGTTAGGACTTCAATGATCAAGATTGTCAGTTTACAGCTTTCTGAGTCCAGTAATGCTGAAATAGTGTTTCTGTTCAAATGAAGTGAAATCAAGCCCAAATCTGCTCAAAAGCTTTTCTCTCTAATAGAGAATGCGGTTTCAATCAGTATTCAGTGCAAATCTTGCCAAACTGAAACATGCTTATGTCTTATGAAATAAAATGTTTTCTGCAATGCTGTAAGACAGTTTTTAATGTGTTAGAAGTTATATGCACAAAAACTAATGTTAGGACTTCAATGATCAAGATTGTCAGTTTACAGCTTTCTGAGTCCAGTAATGTTGAAATAGTGTTTCTGTTCAAATGAAGTGAAATCAAGCCCAAATCTGCTCAAAAGCTTTTCTCTCTATTAGAGAAAGCTGTTTCATTCAGTATTCAGTGCAAATCTTGCCAAACTGAAACATGCTTATGTCTTATGAAATAAAATGTTTTCTGCAATGCTGTAAGACAGTTTTTAATGTGTTAGAAGTTATATACACAAAAACTAATGTTAGGACTTCAATGATCAAGATTGTCAGTTTACAGCTTTCTGAGTCCAGTAATGCTGAAATAGTGTTTCTGTTGAAATGAAGTGAAATCAAGCCCAAATCTGCTCAAAAGCTTTTCTCTCTATTAGAGGAAGCTGTTTCATTCAGTATTCAGTGCAAATCTTGCCAAACTGAAACAAGCTTATGCCTTATGAAGTACAATGTTTTCTGCAATGCTGTAAGACAGTTTTTAATGTGTTAGAAGTTATATGCACAAAAACTAATGTTAGGACTGCAATGATCAAGATTGTCAGTTTACAGCTTTCTGAGTCCAGTAATGTTGAAATAGTGTTTCTGTTCAAATGAAGTGAAATCAAGCCCAAATCTGCTCAAAAGCTTTTCTCTCTATTAGAGAAAGCTGTTTCATTCAATATTCAGTGCAAATCTTGCCAAACTGAAACAAGCTTATGCCTTATGAAGTACATTGTTTTCTGCAATGCTGTAAGACAGTTTTTAATGTGTTAGAAGTTATATGCACAAAAACTAATGTTAGGACTGCAATGATCAAGATTGTCAGTTTACAGCTTTCTGAGTCCAGTAATGTTGAAATAGTGTTTCTGTTCAAATGAAGTGAAATCAAGCCCAAATCTGCTCAAAAGCTTTTCTCTCTATTAGATAAAGCTGTTTCATTCAGTATTCAGTGCAAATCTTGCCAAACTGAAACAAGCTTATGTCTTATGAAGTACAATGTTTTCTGCAATGCTGTAAGACAGTTTTTAATGTGTTAGAAGTTATATGCACAAAAACTTATGTTAGGACTTCAATGATCAAGATTGTCAGTTTACAGCTTTCTGAGTCCAGTAATGCTGAAATAGTGTTTCTGTTGAAATGAAGTGAAATCAAGCCCAAATCTGCTCAAAAGCTTTTCTCTCTATTAGATAAAGCTGTTTCATTCAGTATTCAGTGCAAATCTTGCCAAACTGAAACAAGCTTATGCCTTATGAAGTACAATGTTTTCTGCAATGCTGTAAGACAGTTTTTAATGTGTTAGAAGTTATATGCACAAAAACTAATGTTAGGACTTCAATGATCAAGATTGTCAGTTTACAGCTTTCTGAGTCCAGTAATGTTGAAATAGTGTTTCTGTTCAAATGAAGTGAAATCAAGCCCAAATCTGCTCAAAAGCTTTTCTCTCTATTAGAGAAAGCTGTTTCATTCAGTATTCAGTGCAAATCTTGCCAAACTGAAACATGCTTATGTCTTATGAAATAAAATGTTTTCTGCAATGCTGTAAGACAGTTTTTAATGTGTTAGAAGTTATATGCACAAAAACTAATGTTAGGACTTCAATGATCAAGATTGTCAGTTTACAGCTTTCTGAGTCCAGTAATGCTGAAATAGTGTTTCTGTTGAAATGAAGTGAAATTAAGCCCAAATCTGCTCAAAAGCTTTTCTCTCTATTAGATAAAGCTGTTTCATTCAGTATTCAGTGCAAATCTTGCCAAACTGAAACAAGCTTATGTCTTATGAAGTACAATGTTTTCTGCAATGCTGTAAGACAGTTTTTAATGTGTTAGAAGTTATATGCACAAAAACTTATGTTAGGACTTCAATGATCAAGATCGTCAGTTTACAGCTTTCTGAGTCCAGTAATGCTGAAATAGTGTTTCTGTTGAAATGAAGTGAAATCAAGCCCAAATCTGCTCAAAAGCTTTTCTCTCTATTAGATAAAGCTGTTTCATTCAGTATTCAGTGCAAATCTTGCCAAACTGAAACAAGCTTATGCCTTATGAATTACAATGTTTTCTGCAATGCTGTAAGACAGTTTTTAATGTGTTAGAAGTTATATGCACAAAAACTTATGTTAGGACTTCAATGATCAAGATTGTCAGTTTACAGCTTTCTGAGTCCAGTAATGCTGAAATAGTGTTTCTGTTGAAATGAAGTGAAATCAAGCCCAAATCTGCTCAAAAGCTTTTCTCTCTATTTGATAAAGCTGTTTCATTCAGTATTCAGTGCAAATCTTGCCAAACTGAAACATGCTTATGTCTTATGAAATAAAATGTTTTCTGCAATGCTGTAAGACAGTTTTTAATGTGTTAGAAGTTATATACACAAAAACTAATGTTAGGACTTCAATGATCAAGATTGTCAGTTTACAGCTTTCTGAGTCCAGTAATGCTGAAATAGTGTTTCTGTTGAAATGAAGTGAAATCAAGCCCAAATCTGCTCAAAAGCTTTTCTCTCTATTAGATAAAGCTGTTTCATTCAGTATTCAGTGCTAATCTTGCCAAACTGAAACAAGCTTATGTCTTATGAAATAAAATGTTTTCTGCAATGCTGTAAGACAGTTTTTAATGTGTTAGAAGTTATATGCACAAAAACTTATGTTAGGACTTCAATGATCAAGATTGTCAGTTTACAGCTTTCTGAGTCCAGTAATGTTGAAATAGTGTTTCTATTCAAATGAAGTGAAATCAAGCCCAAATCTGCTCAAAAGCTTTTCTCTCTATTAGAGAAAGCTGTTTCATTCAATATTCTGTGCAAATCTTGCCAAACTGAAACAAGCTTATGCCTTATGAAGTACAATGTTTTCTGCAATGCTGTAAGACAGTTTTTAATGTGTTAGAAGTTATATACACAAAAACTAATGTTAGGACTTCAATGATCAAGATTGTCAGTTTACAGCTTTCTGAGTCCAGTAATGCTGAAATAGTGTTTCTGTTGAAATGAAGTGAAATCAAGCCCAAATCTGCTCAAAAGCTTTTCTCTCTATTAGATAAAGCTGTTTCATTCAGTATTCAGTGCTAATCTTGCCAAACTGAAACAAGCTTATGTCTTATGAAATAAAATGTTTTCTGCAATGCTGTAAGACAGTTTTTAATGTGTTAGAAGTTATATGCACAAAAACTTATGTTAGGACTTCAATGATCAAGATTGTCAGTTTACAGCTTTCTGAGTCCAGTAATGTTGAAATAGTGTTTCTATTCAAATGAAGTGAAATCAAGCCCAAATCTGCTCAAAAGCTTTTCTCTCTATTAGAGAAAGCTGTTTCATTCAATATTCTGTGCAAATCTTGCCAAACTGAAACAAGCTTATGCCTTATGAAGTACAATGTTTTCTGCAATGCTGTAAGACAGTTTTTAATGTGTTAGAAGTTATATACACAAAAACTAATGTTAGGACTTCAATGATCAAGATTGTCAGTTTACAGCTTTCTGAGTCCAGTAATGCTGAAATAGTGTTTCTGTTGAAATGAAGTGAAATCAAGCCCAAATCTGCTCAAAAGCTTTTCTCTCTATTAGAGGAAGCTGTTTCATTCAGTATTCAGTGCAAATCTTGCCAAACTGAAACAAGCTTATGCCTTATGAACTACAATGTTTTCTGCAATGCTGTAAGACAGTTTTTAATGTGTTAGAAGTTTTATGCACAAAAACTAATGTTAGGACTTCAATGATCAAGATTGTCAGTTTACAGCTTTCTGAGTCCAGTAATGCTGAAATAGTGTTTCTGTTGAAATGAAGTGAAATCAAGCCCAAATCTGCTCAAAAGCTTTTCTCTCTATTAGATGAAGCTGTTTCATTCAGTATTCAGTGCTAATCTTGCCAAACTGAAACAAGCTTATGTCTTATGAAATAAAATGTTTTCTGCAATGCTGTAAGACAGTTTTTAATGTGTTAGAAGTTATATGCACAAAAACTTATGTTAGGACTTCAATGATCAAGATTGTCAGTTTACAGCTTTCTGAGTCCAGTAATGCTGAAATAGTGTTTCTGTTGAAATGAAGTGAAATTAAGCCCAAATCTGCTCAAAAGCTTTTCTCTCTATTAGATAAAGTTGTTTCATTCAGTATTCAGTGCAAATCTTGCCAAACTGAAACAAGCTTATGTCTTATGAAGTACAATGTTTTCTGCAATGCTGTAAGACAGTTTTTAATGTGTTAGAAGTTATATGCACAAAAACTTATGTTAGGACTTCAATGATCAAGATTGTCAGTTTACAGCTTTCTGAGTCCAGTAATGCTGAAATAGTGTTTCTGTTGAAATGAAGTGAAATCAAGCCCAAATCTGCTCAAAAGCTTTTCTCTCTATTAGATAAAGCTGTTTCATTCAGTATTCAGTGCAAATCTTGCCAAACTGAAACAAGCTTATGCCTTATGAATTACAATGTTTTCTGCAATGCTGTAAGACAGTTTTTAATGTGTTAGAAGTTATATGCACAAAAACTTATGTTAGGACTTCAATGATCAAGATTGTCAGTTTACAGCTTTCTGAGTCCAGTAATGCTGAAATAGTGTTTCTGTTGAAATGAAGTGAAATCAAGCCCAAATCTGCTCAAAAGCTTTTCTCTCTATTAGATAAAGCTGTTTCATTCAGTATTCAGTGCAAATCTTGCCAAACTGAAACAAGCTTATGCCTTATGAAGTACAATGTTTTCTGCAATGCTGTAAGACAGTTTTTAATGTGTTATAAGTTATAGGCACAAAAACTTATGTTAGGACTTCAATGATCAAGATTGTCAGTTTACAGCTTTCTGAGTCCAGTAATGCTGAAATAGTGTTTCTGTTCAAATGAAGTGAAATCAAGCCCAAATCTGCTCAAAAGCTTTTCTCTCTAATAGAGAATGCGGTTTCAATCAGTATTCAGTGCAAATCTTGCCAAACTGAAACATGCTTATGTCTTATGAAATAAAATGTTTTCTGCAATGCTGTAAGACAGTTTTTAATGTGTTAGAAGTTATATGCACAAAAACTAATGTTAGGACTTCAATGATCAAGATTGTCAGTTTACAGCTTTCTGAGTCCAGTAATGTTGAAATAGTGTTTCTGTTCAAATGAAGTGAAATCAAGCCCAAATCTGCTCAAAAGCTTTTCTCTCTATTAGAGAAAGCTGTTTCATTCAGTATTCAGTGCAAATCTTGCCAAACTGAAACATGCTTATGTCTTATGAAATAAAATGTTTTCTGCAATGCTGTAAGACAGTTTTTAATGTGTTAGAAGTTATATACACAAAAACTAATGTTAGGACTTCAATGATCAAGATTGTCAGTTTACAGCTTTCTGAGTCCAGTAATGCTGAAATAGTGTTTCTGTTGAAATGAAGTGAAATCAAGCCCAAATCTGCTCAAAAGCTTTTCTCTCTATTAGATAAAGCTGTTTCATTCAGTATTCAGTACAAATCTTGCCAAAGTGAAACAAGCTTATGCCCTATGAAGTACAATGTTTTCTGCAATGCTGTAAGACAGTTTTTAATGTGTTATAAGTTATAGGCACAAAAACTTATGTTAGGACTTCAATGATCAAGATTGTCAGTTTACAGCTTTCTGAGTCCAGTAATGCTGAAATAGTGTTTCTGTTCAAATGAAGTGAAATCAAGCCCAAATCTGCTCAAAAGCTTTTCTCTCTAATAGAGAATGCGGTTTCAATCAGTATTCAGTGCAAATCTTGCCAAACTGAAACATGCTTATGTCTTATGAAATAAAATGTTTTCTGCAATGCTGTAAGACAGTTTTTAATGTGTTAGAAGTTATATGCACAAAAACTAATGTTAGGACTTCAATGATCAAGATTGTCAGTTTACAGCTTTCTGAGTCCAGTAATGTTGAAATAGTGTTTCTGTTCAAATGAAGTGAAATCAAGCCCAAATCTGCTCAAAAGCTTTTCTCTCTATTAGAGAAAGCTGTTTCATTCAGTATTCAGTGCAAATCTTGCCAAACTGAAACATGCTTATGTCTTATGAAATAAAATGTTTTCTGCAATGCTGTAAGACAGTTTTTAATGTGTTAGAAGTTATATACACAAAAACTAATGTTAGGACTTCAATGATCAAGATTGTCAGTTTACAGCTTTCTGAGTCCAGTAATGCTGAAATAGTGTTTCTGTTGAAATGAAGTGAAATCAAGCCCAAATCTGCTCAAAAGCTTTTCTCTCTATTAGAGGAAGCTGTTTCATTCAGTATTCAGTGCAAATCTTGCCAAACTGAAACAAGCTTATGCCTTATGAAGTACAATGTTTTCTGCAATGCTGTAAGACAGTTTTTAATGTGTTAGAAGTTATATGCACAAAAACTAATGTTAGGACTGCAATGATCAAGATGGTCAGTTTACAGCTTTCTGAGTCCAGTAATGTTGAAATAGTGTTTCTGTTCAAATGAAGTGAAATCAAGCCCAAATCTGCTCAAAAGCTTTTCTCTCTATTAGAGAAAGCTGTTTCATTCAATATTCAGTGCAAATCTTTCCAAACTGAAACAAGCTTATGCCTTATGAAGTACAATGTTTTCTGCAATGCTGTAAGACAGTTTTTAATGTGTTAGAAGTTATATGCACAAAAACTTATGTTAGGACTTCAATGATCAAGATTGTCAGTTTACAGCTTTCTGAGTCCAGTAATGCTGAAATAGTGTTTCTGTTGAAATGAAGTGAAATCAAGCCCAAATCTGCTCAAAAGCTTTTCTCTCTATTAGATAAAGCTGTTTCATTCAATATTCAGTGCAAATCTTGCCAAACTGAAACAAGCTTATGTCTTATGAAGTACAATGTTTTCTGCAATGCTGTAAGACAGTTTTTAATGTGTTAGAAGTTATATGCACAAAAACTTATGTTAGGACTTCAATGATCAAGATTGTCAGTTTACAGCTTTCTGAGTCCAGTAATGCTGAAATAGTGTTTCTGTTCAAATGAAGTGAAATCAAGCCCAAATCTGCTCAAAAGCTTTTCTCTCTAATAGAGAAAGCGGTTTCAATCAGTATTCAGTGCAAATCTTGCCAAACTGAAACATGCTTATGTCTTATGAAATAAAATGTTTTCTGCAATGCTGTAAGACAGTTTTTAATGTGTTAGAAGTTATATGCACAAAAACTAATGTTAGGACTTCAATGATCAAGATTGTCAGTTTACAGCTTTCTGAGTCCAGTAATTTTGAAATAGTGTTTCTGTTCAAATGAAGTGAAATCAAGCCCAAATCTGCTCAAAAGCTTTTCTCTCTATTAGAGAAAGCTGTTTCCTTCAGTATTCAGTGCAAATCTTGCCAAACTGAAACATGCTTATGTCTTATGAAATAAAATGTTTTCTGCAATGCTGTAAGACAGTTTTTAATGTGTTAGAAGTTATATGCACAAAAACTAATGTTAGGACTTCAATGATCAAGATTGTCAGTTTACAGCTTTCTGAGTCCAGTAATGCTGAAATAGTGGTTCTGTTGAAATGAAGTGAAATTAAGCCCAAATCTGCTCAAAAGCTTTTCTCTCTATTAGATAAAGCTGTTTCATTCAGTATTCAGTGCAAATCTTGCCAAACTGAAACAAGCTTATGTCTTATGAAGTACAATGTTTTCTGCAATGCTGTAAGACAGTTTTTAATGTGTTAGAAGTTATATGCACAAAAACTTATGTTAGGACTTCAATGATCAAGATTGTCAGTTTACAGCTTTCTGAGTCCAGTAATGCTGAAATAGTGTTTCTGTTGAAATGAAGTGAAATCAAGCCCAAATCTGCTCAAAAGCTTTTCTCTCTATTAGATAAAGCTGTTTCATTCAGTATTCAGTGCAAATCTTGCCGAACTGAAACAAGCTTATGCCTTATGAATTACAATGTTTTCTGCAATGCTGTAAGACAGTTTTTAATGTGTTAGAAGTTATATGCACAAAAACTTATGTTAGGACTTCAATGATCAAGATTGTCAGTTTACAGCTTTCTGAGTCCAGTAATGCTGAAATAGTGTTTCTGTTGAAATGAAGTGAAATCAAGCCCAAATCTGCTCAAAAGCTTTTCTCTCTATTAGATAAAGCTGTTTCATTCAGTATTCAGTGCAAATCTTGCCAAACTGAAACAAGCTTATGCCTTATGAAGTACAATGTTTTCTGCAATGCTGTAAGACAGTTTTTAATGTGTTATAAGTTATAGGCACAAAAACTTATGTTAGGACTTCAATGATCAAGATTGTCAGTTTACAGCTTTCTGAGTCCAGTAATGCTGAAATAGTGTTTCTGTTCAAATGAAGTGAAATCAAGCCCAAATCTGCTCAAAAGCTTTTCTCTCTAATAGAGAATGCGGTTTCAATCAGTATTCAGTGCAAATCTTGCCAAACTGAAACATGCTTATGTCTTATGAAATAAAATGTTTTCTGCAATGCTGTAAGACAGTTTTTAATGTGTTAGAAGTTATATGCACAAAAACTAATGTTAGGACTTCAATGATCAAGATTGTCAGTTTACAGCTTTCTGAGTCCAGTAATGTTGAAATAGTGTTTCTGTTCAAATGAAGTGAAATCAAGCCCAAATCTGCTCAAAAGCTTTTCTCTCTATTAGAGAAAGCTGTTTCATTCAGTATTCAGTGCAAATCTTGCCAAACTGAAACATGCTTATGTCTTATGAAATAAAATGTTTTCTGCAATGCTGTAAGACAGTTTTTAATGTGTTAGAAGTTATATACACAAAAACTAATGTTAGGACTTCAATGATCAAGATTGTCAGTTTACAGCTTTCTGAGTCCAGTAATGCTGAAATAGTGTTTCTGTTGAAATGAAGTGAAATCAAGCCCAAATCTGCTCAAAAGCTTTTCTCTCTATTAGATAAAGCTGTTTCATTCAGTATTCAGTGCAAATCTTGCCAAACTGAAACAAGCTTATGCCTTATGAATTACAATGTTTTCTGCAATGCTGTAAGACAGTTTTTAATGTGTTAGAAGTTATATGCACAAAAACTTATGTTAGGACTTCAATGATCAAGATTGTCAGTTTACAGCTTTCTGAGTCCAGTAATGCTGAAATAGTGTTTCTGTTGAAATGAAGTGAAATCAAGCCCAAATCTGCTCAAAAGCTTTTCTCTCTATTAGATAAAGCTGTTTCATTCAGTATTCAGTGCAAATCTTGCCAAACTGAAACAAGCTTATGCCTTATGAAGTACAATGTTTTCTGCAATGCTGTAAGACAGTTTTTAATGTGTTATAAGTTATAGGCACAAAAACTTATGTTAGGACTTCAATGATCAAGATTGTCAGTTTACAGCTTTCTGAGTCCAGTAATGCTGAAATAGTGTTTCTGTTCAAATGAAGTGAAATCAAGCCCAAATCTGCTCAAAAGCTTTTCTCTCTAATAGAGAATGCGGTTTCAATCAGTATTCAGTGCAAATCTTGCCAAACTGAAACATGCTTATGTCTTATGAAATAAAATGTTTTCTGCAATGCTGTAAGACAGTTTTTAATGTGTTAGAAGTTATATGCACAAAAACTAATGTTAGGACTTCAATGATCAAGATTGTCAGTTTACAGCTTTCTGAGTCCAGTAATGTTGAAATAGTGTTTCTGTTCAAATGAAGTGAAATCAAGCCCAAATCTGCTCAAAAGCTTTTCTCTCTATTAGAGAAAGCTGTTTCATTCAGTATTCAGTGCAAATCTTGCCAAACTGAAACATGCTTATGTCTTATGAAATAAAATGTTTTCTGCAATGCTGTAAGACAGTTTTTAATGTGTTAGAAGTTATATACACAAAAACTAATGTTAGGACTTCAATGATCAAGATTGTCAGTTTACAGCTTTCTGAGTCCAGTAATGCTGAAATAGTGTTTCTGTTGAAATGAAGTGAAATCAAGCCCAAATCTGCTCAAAAGCTTTTCTCTCTATTAGAGGAAGCTGTTTCATTCAGTATTCAGTGCAAATCTTGCCAAACTGAAACAAGCTTATGCCTTATGAAGTACAATGTTTTCTGCAATGCTGTAAGACAGTTTTTAATGTGTTAGAAGTTATATGCACAAAAACTAATGTTAGGACTGCAATGATCAAGATTGTCAGTTTACAGCTTTCTGAGTCCAGTAATGTTGAAATAGTGTTTCTGTTCAAATGAAGTGAAATCAAGCCCAAATCTGCTCAAAAGCTTTTCTCTCTATTAGAGAAAGCTGTTTCATTCAATATTCAGTGCAAATCTTGCCAAACTGAAACAAGCTTATGCCTTATGAAGTACAATGTTTTCTGCAATGCTGTAAGACAGTTTTTAATGTGTTAGAAGTTATATGCACAAAAACTTATGTTAGGACTTCAATGATCAAGATTGTCAGTTTACAGCTTTCTGAGTCCAGTAATGCTGAAATAGTGTTTCTGTTGAAATGAAGTGAAATCAAGCCCAAATCTGCTCAAAAGCTTTTCTCTCTATTAGATAAAGCTGTTTCATTCAATATTCAGTGCAAATCTTGCCAAACTGAAACAAGCTTATGTCTTATGAAGTACAATGTTTTCTGCAATGCTGTAAGACAGTTTTTAATGTGTTAGAAGTTATATGCACAAAAACTTATGTTAGGACTTCAATGATCAAGATTGTCAGTTTACAGCTTTCTGAGTCCAGTAATGCTGAAATAGTGTTTCTGTTCAAATGAAGTGAAATCAAGCCCAAATCTGCTCAAAAGCTTTTCTCTCTAATAGAGAATGCGGTTTCAATCAGTATTCAGTGCAAATCTTGCCAAACTGAAACATGCTTATGTCTTATGAAATAAAATGTTTTCTGCAATGCTGTAAGACAGTTTTTAATGTGTTAGAAGTTATATGCACAAAAACTAATGTTAGGACTTCAATGATCAAGATTGTCAGTTTACAGCTTTCTGAGTCCAGTAATTTTGAAATAGTGTTTCTGTTCAAATGAAGTGAAATCAAGCCCAAATCTGCTCAAAAGCTTTTCTCTCTATTAGAGAAAGCTGTTTCCTTCAGTATTCAGTGCAAATCTTGCCAAACTGAAACATGCTTATGTCTTATGAAATAAAATGTTTTCTGCAATGCTGTAAGACAGTTTTTAATGTGTTAGAAGTTATATGCACAAAAACTAATGTTAGGACTTCAATGATCAAGATTGTCAGTTTACAGCTTTCTGAGTCCAGTAATGCTGAAATAGTGTTTCTGTTGAAATGAAGTGAAATTAAGCCCAAATCTGCTCAAAAGCTTTTCTCTCTATTAGATAAAGCTGTTTCATTCAGTATTCAGTGCAAATCTTGCCAAACTGAAACAAGCTTATGTCTTATGAAGTACAATGTTTTCTGCAATGCTGTAAGACAGTTTTTAATGTGTTAGAAGTTATATGCACAAAAACTTATGTTAGGACTTCAATGATCAAGATTGTCAGTTTACAGCTTTCTGAGTCCAGTAATGCTGAAATAGTGTTTCTGTTGAAATGAAGTGAAATCAAGCCCAAATCTGCTCAAAAGCTTTTCTCTCTATTAGATAAAGCTGTTTCATTCAGTATTCAGTGCAAATCTTGCCGAACTGAAACAAGCTTATGCCTTATGAATTACAATGTTTTCTGCAATGCTGTAAGACAGTTTTTAATGTGTTAGAAGTTATATGCACAAAAACTTATGTTAGGACTTCAATGATCAAGATTGTCAGTTTACAGCTTTCTGAGTCCAGTAATGCTGAAATAGTGTTTCTGTTGAAATGAAGTGAAATCAAGCCCAAATCTGCTCAAAAGCTTTTCTCTCTATTAGATAAAGCTGTTTCATTCAGTATTCAGTGAAAATCTTGCCAAACTGAAACAAGCTTATGCCTTATGAAGTACAATGTTTTCTGCAATGCTGTAAGACAGTTTTTAATGTGTTATAAGTTATAGGCACAAAAACTTATGTTAGGACTTCAATGATCAAGATTGTCAGTTTACAGCTTTCTGAGTCCAGTAATGCTGAAATAGTGTTTCTGTTCAAATGAAGTGAAATCAAGCCCAAATCTGCTCAAAAGCTTTTCTCTCTAATAGAGAATGCGGTTTCAATCAGTATTCAGTGCAAATCTTGCCAAACTGAAACATGCTTATGTCTTATGAAATAAAATGTTTTCTGCAATGCTGTAAGACAGTTTTTAATGTGTTAGAAGTTATATGCACAAAAACTAATGTTAGGACTTCAATGATCAAGATTGTCAGTTTACAGCTTTCTGAGTCCAGTAATGTTGAAATAGTGTTTCTGTTCAAATGAAGTGAAATCAAGCCCAAATCTGCTCAAAAGCTTTTCTCTCTATTAGAGAAAGCTGTTTCATTCAGTATTCAGTGCAAATCTTGCCAAACTGAAACATGCTTATGTCTTATGAAATAAAATGTTTTCTGCAATGCTGTAAGACAGTTTTTAATGTGTTAGAAGTTATATACACAAAAACTAATGTTAGGACTTCAATGATCAAGATTGTCAGTTTACAGCTTTCTGAGTCCAGTAATGCTGAAATAGTGTTTCTGTTGAAATGAAGTGAAATCAAGCCCAAATCTGCTCAAAAGCTTTTCTCTCTATTAGATAAAGCTGTTTCATTCAGTATTCAGTGCAAATCTTGCCAAACTGAAACAAGCTTATGCCTTATGAATTACAATGTTTTCTGCAATGCTGTAAGACAGTTTTTAATGTGTTAGAAGTTATATGCACAAAAACTTATGTTAGGACTTCAATGATCAAGATTGTCAGTTTACAGCTTTCTGAGTCCAGTAATGCTGAAATAGTGTTTCTGTTGAAATGAAGTGAAATCAAGCCCAAATCTGCTCAAAAGCTTTTCTCTCTATTAGATAAAGCTGTTTCATTCAGTATTCAGTGCAAATCTTGCCAAACTGAAACAAGCTTATGCCTTATGAAGTACAATGTTTTCTGCAATGCTGTAAGACAGTTTTTAATGTGTTATAAGTTATAGGCACAAAAACTTATGTTAGGACTTCAATGATCAAGATTGTCAGTTTACAGCTTTCTGAGTCCAGTAATGCTGAAATAGTGTTTCTGTTGAAATGAAGTGAAATCAAGCCCAAATCTGCTCAAAAGCTTTTCTCTCTATTAGATAAAGCTGTTTCATTCAATATTCAGTGCAAATCTTGCCAAACTGAAACAAGCTTATGTCTTATGAAGTACAATGTTTTCTGCAATGCTGTAAGACAGTTTTTAATGTGTTAGAAGTTATATGCACAAAAACTTATGTTAGGACTTCAATGATCAAGATTGTCAGTTTACAGCTTTCTGAGTCCAGTAATGCTGAAATAGTGTTTCTGTTCAAATGAAGTGAAATCAAGCCCAAATCTGCTCAAAAGCTTTTCTCTCTAATAGAGAATGCGGTTTCAATCAGTATTCAGTGCAAATCTTGCCAAACTGAAACATGCTTATGTCTTATGAAATAAAATGTTTTCTGCAATGCTGTAAGACAGTTTTTAATGTGTTAGAAGTTATATGCACAAAAACTAATGTTAGGACTTCAATGATCAAGATTGTCAGTTTACAGCTTTCTGAGTCCAGTAATTTTGAAATAGTGTTTCTGTTCAAATGAAGTGAAATCAAGCCCAAATCTGCTCAAAAGCTTTTCTCTCTATTAGAGAAAGCTGTTTCATTCAGTATTCAGTGCAAATCTTGCCAAACTGAAACATGCTTATGTCTTATGAAATAAAATGTTTTCTGCAATGCTGTAAGACAGTTTTTAATGTGTTAGAAGTTATATACACAAAAACTAATGTTAGGACTTCAATGATCAAGATTGTCAGTTTACAGCTTTCTGAGTCCAGTAATGCTGAAATAGTGTTTCTGTTGAAATGAAGTGAAATCAAGCCCAAATCTGCTCAAAAGCTTTTCTCTCTATTAGATAAAGCTGTTTCATTCAGTATTCAGTGCTAATCTTGCCAAACTGAAACAAGCTTATGTCTTATGAAATAAAATGTTTTCTGCAATGCTGTAAGACAGTTTTTAATGTGTTAGAAGTTATATGCACAAAAACTTATGTTAGGACTTCAATGATCAAGATTGTCAGTTTACAGCTTTCTGAGTCCAGTAATGCTGAAATAGTGTTTCTGTTGAAATGAAGTGAAATTAAGCCCAAATCTGCTCAAAAGCTTTTCTCTCTATTAGATAAAGCTGTTTCATTCAGTATTCAGTGCAAATCTTGCCAAACTGAAACAAGCTTATGTCTTATGAAGTACAATGTTTTCTGCAATGCTGTAAGACAGTTTTTAATGTGTTAGAAGTTATATGCACAAAAACTTATGTTAGGACTTCAATGATCAAGATTGTCAGTTTACAGCTTTCTGAGTCCAGTAATGCTGAAATAGTGTTTCTGTTGAAATGAAGTGAAATCAAGCCCAAATCTGCTCAAAAGCTTTTCTCTCTATTAGATAAAGCTGTTTCATTCAGTATTCAGTGCAAATCTTGCCAAACTGAAACAAGCTTATGCCTTATGAAGTACAATGTTTTCTGCAATGCTGTAAGACAGTTTTTAATGTGTTAGAAGTTATATGCACAAAAACTTATGTTAGGACTGCAATGATCAAGATTGTCAGTTTACAGCTTTCTGAGTCCAGTAATGCTGAAATAGTGTTTCTGTTCAAATGAAGTGAAATCAAGCCCAAATCTGCTCAAAAGCTTTTCTCTCTATTAGATAAAGCTGTTTCATTCAATATTCAGTGCAAATCTTGCCAAACTGAAACAAGCTCATGTCTTATGAAGTACAATGTTTTCTGCAATGCTGTAAGACAGTTTTTAATGTGTTAGAAGTTATATGCACAAAAACTTATGTTAGGACTTCAATGATCAAGATTGTCAGTTTACAGCTTTCTGAGTCCAGTAATGCTGAAATAGTGTTTCTGTTCAAATGAAGTGAAATCAAGCCCAAATCTGCTCAAAAGCTTTTCTCTCTAATAGAGAATGCGGTTTCAATCAGTATTCAGTGCAAATCTTGCCAAACTGAAACATGCTTATGTCTTATGAAATAAAATGTTTTCTGCAATGCTGTAAGACAGTTTTTAATGTGTTAGAAGTTATATGCACAAAAACTAATGTTAGGACTTCAATGATCAAGATTGTCAGTTTACAGCTTTCTGAGTCCAGTAATGTTGAAATAGTGTTTCTGTTCAAATGAAGTGAAATCAAGCCCAAATCTGCTCAAAAGCTTTTCTCTCTATTAGAGAAAGCTGTTTCATTCAGTATTCAGTGCAAATCTTGCCAAACTGAAACATGCTTATGTCTTATGAAATAAAATGTTTTCTGCAATGCTGTAAGACAGTTTTTAATGTGTTAGAAGTTATATACACAAAAACTAATGTTAGGACTTCAATGATCAAGATTGTCAGTTTACAGCTTTCTGAGTCCAGTAATGCTGAAATAGTGTTTCTGTTGAAATGAAGTGAAATCAAGCCCAAATCTGCTCAAAAGCTTTTCTCTCTATTAGATAAAGCTGTTTCATTCAGTATTCAGTGCTAATCTTGCCAAACTGAAACAAGCTTATGTCTTATGAAATAAAATGTTTTCTGCAATGCTGTAAGACAGTTTTTAATGTGTTAGAAGTTATATGCACAAAAACTTATGTTAGGACTTCAATGATCAAGATTGTCAGTTTACAGCTTTCTGAGTCCAGTAATGCTGAAATAGTGTTTCTGTTGAAATGAAGTGAAATTAAGCCCAAATCTGCTCAAAAGCTTTTCTCTCTATTAGATAAAGCTGTTTCATTCAGTATTCAGTGCAAATCTTGCCAAACTGAAACAAGCTTATGTCTTATGAAGTACAATGTTTTCTGCAATGCTGTAAGACAGTTTTTAATGTGTTAGAAGTTATATGCACAAAAACTTATGTTAGGACTTCAATGATCAAGATTGTCAGTTTACAGCTTTCTGAGTCCAGTAATGCTGAAATAGTGTTTCTGTTGAAATGAAGTGAAATCAAGCCCAAATCTGCTCAAAAGCTTTTCTCTCTATTAGATAAAGCTGTTTCATTCAGTATTCAGTGCAAATCTTGCCAAACTGAAACAAGCTTATGCCTTATGAAGTACAATGTTTTCTGCAATGCTGTAAGACAGTTTTTAATGTGTTAGAAGTTATATGCACAAAAACTTATGTTAGGACTGCAATGATCAAGATTGTCAGTTTACAGCTTTCTGAGTCCAGTAATGCTGAAATAGTGTTTCTGTTCAAATGAAGTGAAATCAAGCCCAAATCTGCTCAAAAGCTTTTCTCTCTATTAGATAAAGCTGTTTCATTCAATATTCAGTGCAAATCTTGCCAAACTGAAACAAGCTTATGTCTTATGAAGTACAATGTTTTCTGCAATGCTGTAAGACAGTTTTTAATGTGTTAGAAGTTATATGCACAAAAACTTATGTTAGGACTTCAATGATCAAGATTGTCAGTTTACAGCTTTCTGAGTCCAGTAATGCTGAAATAGTGTTTCTGTTCAAATGAAGTGAAATCAAGCCCAAATCTGCTCAAAAGCTTTTCTCTCTAATAGAGAATGCGGTTTCAATCAGTATTCAGTGCAAATCTTGCCAAACTGAAACATGCTTATGTCTTATGAAATAAAATGTTTTCTGCAATGCTGTAAGACAGTTTTTAATGTGTTAGAAGTTATATGCACAAAAACTAATGTTAGGACTTCAATGATCAAGATTGTCAGTTTACAGCTTTCTGAGTCCAGTAATGTTGAAATAGTGTTTCTGTTCAAATGAAGTGAAATCAAGCCCAAATCTGCTCAAAAGCTTTTCTCTCTATTAGAGAAAGCTGTTTCATTCAGTATTCAGTGCAAATCTTGCCAAACTGAAACATGCTTATGTCTTATGAAATAAAATGTTTTCTGCAATGCTGTAAGACAGTTTTTAATGTGTTAGAAGTTATATACACAAAAACTAATGTTAGGACTTCAATGATCAAGATTGTCAGTTTACAGCTTTCTGAGTCCAGTAATGCTGAAATAGTGTTTCTGTTGAAATGAAGTGAAATCAAGCCCAAATCTGCTCAAAAGCTTTTCTCTCTATTAGATAAAGCTGTTTCATTCAGTATTCAGTGCTAATCTTGCCAAACTGAAACAAGCTTATGTCTTATGAAATAAAATGTTTTCTGCAATGCT
This sequence comes from Carassius gibelio, assembly GCF_023724105.1. Classification (NCBI taxonomy): domain Eukaryota; kingdom Metazoa; phylum Chordata; class Actinopteri; order Cypriniformes; family Cyprinidae; genus Carassius; species Carassius gibelio. The sequence continues at coordinate 495,543 of NC_068376.1, read as the reverse complement.
GTAAGACAGTTTTTAATGTGTTAGAAGTTATATGCACAAAAACTTATGTTAGGACTTCAATGATCAAGATTGTCAGTTTACAGCTTTCTGAGTCCAGTAATGCTGAAATAGTGTTTCTGTTGAAATGAAGTGAAATTAAGCCCAAATCTGCTCAAAAGCTTTTCTCTCTATTAGATAAAGCTGTTTCATTCAGTATTCAGTGCAAATCTTGCCAAACTGAAACAAGCTTATGTCTTATGAAGTACAATGTTTTCTGCAATGCTGTAAGACAGTTTTTAATGTGTTAGAAGTTATATGCACAAAAACTTATGTTAGGACTTCAATGATCAAGATTGTCAGTTTACAGCTTTCTGAGTCCAGTAATGCTGAAATAGTGTTTCTGTTGAAATGAAGTGAAATCAAGCCCAAATCTGCTCAAAAGCTTTTCTCTCTATTAGATAAAGCTGTTTCATTCAGTATTCAGTGCAAATCTTGCCAAACTGAAACAAGCTTATGCCTTATGAAGTACAATGTTTTCTGCAATGCTGTAAGACAGTTTTTAATGTGTTAGAAGTTATATGCACAAAAACTTATGTTAGGACTGCAATGATCAAGATTGTCAGTTTACAGCTTTCTGAGTCCAGTAATGCTGAAATAGTGTTTCTGTTCAAATGAAGTGAAATCAAGCCCAAATCTGCTCAAAAGCTTTTCTCTCTATTAGATAAAGCTGTTTCATTCAATATTCAGTGCAAATCT
>NC_068376.1:471405-494308 GCF_023724105.1 Carassius gibelio | reverse complement strand
GACTCAGAAAGCTGTAAACTGACAATCTTGATCATTGAAGTCCTAACATAAGTTTTTGTGCATATAACTTCTAACACATTAAAAACTGTCTTACAGCATTGCAGAAAACATTGTACTTAATAAGACATAAGCTTGTTTCAGTTTGGCAAGATTTGCACTGAATACTGAATGAAACAGCTTTCTCTAATAGAGAGAAAAGCTTTTGAGCAGATTTGGGCTTGATTTCACTTCATTTGAACAGAAACACTATTTCAGCATTACTGGACTCAGAAAGCTGTAAACTGACAATCTTGATCATTGCAGTCCTAACATAAGTTTTTGTGCATATAACTTCTAACACATTAAAAACTGTCTTACAGCATTGCAGAAAACATTGTACTTCATAAGGCATAAGCTTGTTTCAGTTTGGCAAGATTTGCACTGAATACTGAATGAAACAGCTTTATCTAATAGAGAGAAAAGCTTTTGAGCAGATTTGGGCTTGATTTCACTTCATTTGAACAGAAACACTATTTCAGCATTACTGGACTCAGAAAGCTGTAAACTGACAATCTTGATCATTGCAGTCCTAACATAAGTTCCCTTTCGATACTTCACTCATACTGCGTATGGGGAAAAGCTCCTTTTTTCCTCGATACTGAAGCCTTTTTTCAATAACGCAGTGCAACTGCACTGCCATTGGTTTAATCTGTAAACTTTTTTAAACCAATGACAGCGCTGCGTAGCTGCGCGAGCCTGTGGCGATGCAGCGCGCCAAAGCCCGCCAGAATGGGCGGGGCGAATGGCTATATAAGCAGGCAATCGCCAGAGGAAATCAGATCTTACTCCTTCAGCGACGACTTCACTTCGTTGGATCTCTGCTGAACGCCTTCGCCTGGAACGAGCTCTCGCCGTCGAAGAGGCACCGCAGCGGACCAGCTGAGACCGCCGACCGCCTGCAGCGCCGGCGTACTCGCAGACAGCCGCTCTCAGCGCCGATCTCGGGCCGCCCGCTTCCCGCTTCCGGCCGCTTCTCAGCGATCTCCTGCCGCCATCCGGCGATCCTAAAAGAGCTTTTTCCAGCGGTTTTCACCGCTCTAAAAGAGCGTTTCTAACGCCGTTTTAACGGCGACGGCCATGCCGCGCCACAGCTGTGGCACATGCAGAGCCCCTCTGCATGAGGACGACGGCCATGGTGAGTGTGTTTTCTGCCTGGGTAAACCCCATGCTGAGGCTGCACTCACTGAGACTTCATGCTGCTTTTGTGAAAGCATGAGTCTCGCCTCTCTGCGCTCGCGGATTGCTTTCTTTAATGAAAGTAATCCAGCCCCTCGCGCCCTCCCGTCTTTTTCCTCCCGCGAGCCGGCCAGGAAAAGACAGCGGGGAAGAGGGGCCCAGCGCCCGGATTTGGGTGAGCTCACGCCGGCTCAGCGCCCGCGTGCCTCACCCTCTCCAATGAGAGAGCCGTCCCCTGTCCTCTTCTCACGCCCAGAGCAGCGTCCCTCGGCTGAAGCGAGCGACCTCGTCTCTTTTGGCGGATCGGAGGACGAGCCGCTTGACGACTCCATGTCACTCGCGGCTTCTGAAACGGAGGACTGGGCCGGCGATTCTGACCCCGCCCACCTGCCGTCACTGGAGCCCATCGACGCCAGAGCTGGGATGGATGCCGAGCTTCTCCGCATCCTCTCCAAGGCCGTTGAGGAACTCCATTTGGAGTGGGCCCCCCCTGAAGAGCCGACACGCAGCAGGCTGGACGAGTGGTACCTGCCAGGACGCCGCCAGGCCCCCCGCCAGCGACCTGCCCCATTCTTCCCTGAGGTTCATGACGAGCTGACAAAGTCGTGGCGCGCCCCCTACTCGGCCCGCCTACGCACTTCCTCTGCAGCTCTCAGCTCAGTAGATGGCTCTCAGGAGAAGGGCTATGAGCAATTGCCGCCCCTGGATGAGGCCGTGGCTGCTCACCTCTGTCCCCCCGCGGCTGTGGGGTGGAAAAATAAGAGAGCCCTTCCTTCCAAGCCATGCAGGACGACCTCTGCCATGGCTGGCAGGGCCTACACTTCTGCGGGCCAAGCCGCTTCATCTCTGCACACCATGGCCATATTGCAGGTGTTCCAGGCAAAGCTTCTCCGTTCCCTGGATGAGTCTAGCTGTAGTGAACCTGCTTTCCGTGACCTCCGCAGCGCCACTGATTTGGCTCTGCGCGCCACGAAAGCCACGGCCCAGGCCATCGGACGATCCATGGCCAACCTGGTTGTGCTGGAGCGCCACCTCTGGCTCAACCTAACAGAGATTAAGGAGAGCGACAAAGTGGCCTTTCTCGATGCCCCAGTCTCTCCATGCGGCCTCTTCGGACCAGCGGTAGAAGGGTTTACAGAACGCTTCACTGCAGCACAGAAGTCGTCCCAAGCCATGCGACACTTCCTGCCCAAGCGCTCCACCTCTGCCCCGAGTCGCCCCAGGACTGCGCCGACTCAGCACCAGAGCAAACCTGCCCCTTCTACCCCCCAGGCGGCACCCCCTAAGGAGCAGCACCCAGCTCGCCCCACTAGGCGCGCTAAACCGCCTAGACGTCAGGGCCCCCGGCAAAGGATTGTGCTGGACCCGACGCCCTCTAAATCCTCCTGATCGTTGGGGAAGAAAGAGGAAGGGGCAAAGTCCCGCTGCGGCCGGACCACCCCAGAAGCTCTCTCGCCTGTCTGCTGTGCAACCTGGGCCCACTGTTGTTGCGTCCACGCAAAGCGCCGTTGTTATGGCGAACACAATAAATATTTCACATTTTCAAAAAGAGAGCACTTTTCCTCTTCCACACTCGTCGGTGTTCAGGCCCCTGATCAGCGGTCTGCCATCCGACACTATCCAGCCCCTTGTCACGCGGGCCGAGGCCTGGCAGGCCATCCCCGGAGTGTCCAAGTGGGTGTTGGGGATAATAAAACACGGATACTCACTGCAGTTCGCCCGAAGACCCCCGCGTTTTCGTGGAGTGATTCCCACCTCGGTAGAGCCGGACGATGCTCAGGTCCTCCGCACCGAAGTGATGACGCTGTTAAGGAAGGGAGCCATAGAGATAGTTCCTCCCTCAGACAGCGGGTCGGGGTTCTACAGCCGTTATTTCCTTGTCCCCAAGAAAGATGGCGGTCTCAGACCCATCTTAGACCTCAGACATCTGAACCTTTCTCTCATGAAACGGAAGTTCAAGATGTTGACACTGAAGCAGATCCTCACGCAGATTTGCCCCGAGGACTGGTTCTTCTCGCTGGACCTGAAAGATGCTTACTTTCACATCCAGATAGCCCCCCATCACAGACGATTCTTGAGGTTCGCGTTCGAGGGTGTGGCTTACCAATATACAGTCCTTCCCTTTGGGCTGTCTCTAGCTCCCCGCACTTTCACGAAGTGCATGAACGAGGCGCTCTCCCCTCTGAGACAGATGGGAATTCGCATTCTGAACTATCTCGACGACTGGCTCATTCTAGCCCAGTCACGAACCGAGCTAGACCACAACAGATCCATGCTCCTGAGCCACTTACAGTGCCTAGGACTCAGGGTCAATTTCGCCAAGAGCTCACTGCTCCCCAGCCAACGTATTACGTTCCTGGGAGCAGTTTTCGACTCCGTCAATATGAGGGCGGTCATATCACCAGAGCGCGCTCTTGTACTTCAGCAGCTCGCGGCCTCTGTCAAGAACAAAGCCTGTTTCCCTCTGAAGTTCTTTCAGAGGATGCTAGGGCTGATGGCTTCCGCCTCCCCAGTTTTACAGCTCGGCCTCCTACGAATGCGGCCCTTGCAGTACTGGCTGAAACTCCGGGTCCCACCTCATGCTTGGCGGCACGGCCGCTTTCGCATCAGGGTCAACCAGGCCTGTCTAGCAGCCCTGGAGCCTTGGATGAACCCTGTTTGGTTCAGTCGTGGAGTACCCCTACAGGCGGTTTCCAGAAGGACGGTACTCTCAACAGATGCGTCCAACCTGGGTTGGGGTGCTCTGTGCGAGGGCAGACCAGCCTTCGGCTCGTGGTCGCACGAAGAAAGCCATCTTCATATCAACTGCCTCGAGATGCTGGCAGTGGAACGAGCCCTTCAATCCTTTCAGGCAATCTTGGAAGGGCGCCACATCCTAGTCCAGTCGGACAGCATGACAGTGGTGTCCTACATAAATCACCAAGGCGGCCTTTCGTCCAGCCGCCTCTGCGCACTGGCAAAGCGCCTCTTGGAATGGGCATTACCCAGGTTGCGATCGCTCAAGGCGACACACATACCTGGCAAGACGAATCTGGGAGCAGACATGCTTTCACGGAGCAATGTCCCCTCGGACGAGTGGATGCTCCATCCCCAGACAGTTCTCAAAATCTGGGAGATTTTCGGGAAGGCAGAGGTCGACCTCTTCGCCTCAGAAAGCAACTCTCATTGCCCAACTTATTTTTCAAAGGAAACAGATGCACTGGCCCACAACTGGCCCAGCCTCCTTCTTTATGCTTTCCCCCCGATTGCTCTGATCCCTCAGGTCATCAGACGAGTCAGGGAAGACAGACACAGAGTCCTCCTAGTGGCCCCACTCTGGAGGACCCAAGTTTGGTCCTCGGAGCTTTTCAGGCTTTCCATGAAAGCCCCATGGCCGATCCCCCTGAGGCGGGACCTCCTCTCTCAGGCGAACAGGACAATCTGGCATCCACAGCCAGAACTCTGGGCTCTGCATGTATGGTCCCTCGATGGGAGCCTCTGAGCCTCCCCGGGGACGTACTACACACCATTGCTCAGGCAAGAGCCCCGTCTACAAGACGCCTCTATGCCCAAAAATGGTCAGTCTTTGTTGACTGGTGCTTAGCACAAAACAAAGACCCTGTTGAGTGTGATGTATCTCCGATACTGTCATTTCTCCAGGAGCGTCTAGAAAAGGGTCTCACCCCTTCCACACTCAAAGTGTACGTAGCAGCCATTGCAGCATTTCATGCTCCTATTGCTGGCCAATCAGTGGGTCGACACAGCCTCATTGTGCATTTCCTGAGAGGTGCTAGGCGGTTGAAGCCCCCACGCCCTCTTACCGTTCCCACTTGGGACCTTCACACGGTCCTTGGAGCACTCAAAGGACCTCCCTTTGAACCGCTGCGGTCAGCTGACCTTCGGCCCCTAACGCTCAAAACCGCTCTGCTACTTGCTCTAGCATCGGTCAAGCGTGTTGGCGATTTGCAGGCCCTCTCGGTGAGCCCTGCATGCCTTGAGTTTGGGCCCAATGACTCTAAGGTCATTTTAAAACCCAGGCATGGCTACGTACCTAAAGTGCTCTCGACGCCATTCAGAGCACAGGTAATTTCCCTCTCAGCTCTGCCTCCGTTGTCAGGTGAGCGGGAGCTGGATTTACTCTGCCCAGTGAGGGCTTTGAGAATTTACATTGAGCGGTCTCAGCCGTTCAGGCAATCTGACCAGCTTTTTGTCTGCTTTGGTGACCGCACCAAAGGGTCTTCGGTCTCAAAGCAACGCCTCTCGCGTTGGATAGTTGAAGCTATCGCTCTATGTTACTCCTCTATGGGCCTTGAGTGCCCCATAGGAGTTAGAGCCCACTCTACTAGAGGGATGGCCTCTTCATGGGCCTGGTCTAGTGGTGTCTCTATCAAGGACATCTGTGAGGCGGCCGGCTGGTCCTCGCCGTCCACTTTTGTCAGGTTCTATAACTTGGATATCCCGACCTTGCATGCTCGGGTTCTTTCGGTTTGATACGACAGCCTCTAGCAGACTCTGTCATCATACCACCTCCAGGGAGCTAGCTCCCTCTCAGCAGTGTAGCGTCAAGGGTTCGATGGCTCCGGCCCTCTCACTTATCCTCTGGACCCCAGGGTGTTCAAGTTAAGTCTTGTCGTTCCCTACCGTGGCACGGCGCGGTTGAATTCGTTCCCCATACGCAGTATGAGTGAAGTATCGAAAGGGAACGTACTCGGTTACGAACGTAACCTCGGTTCCCTGAGATACGGAACGAGTACTGCGTTATATGCCGTGCCACGAGGCTGCGGGTTCAGTGTCGTCGCTTCAGTCGTATGACCTGATTTCCTCTGGCGATTGCCTGCTTATATAGCCATTCGCCCCGCCCATTCTGGCGGGCTTTGGCGCGCTGCATCGCCACAGGCTCGCGCAGCTACGCAGCGCTGTCATTGGTTTAAAAAAGTTTACAGATTAAACCAATGGCAGTGCAGTTGCACTGCGTTATTGAAAAAAGGCTTCAGTATCGAGGAAAAAAGGAGCTTTTCCCCATACGCAGTACTCGTTCCGTATCTCAGGGAACCGAGGTTACGTTCGTAACCGAGTACGTTTTTGTGCATATAACTTCTAACACATTAAAAACTGTCTTACAGCATTGCAGAAAACATTGTACTTCATAAGGCATGAGCTTGTTTCAGTTTGGCAAGATTTGCACTGAATACTGAATGAAACAGCTTTATCTAATAGAGAGAAAAGCTTTTGAGCAGATTTGGGCTTGATTTCACTTCATTTCAACAGAAACACTATTTCAGCATTACTGGACTCAGAAAGCTGTAAACTGACAATCTTGATCATTGAAGTCCTAACATAAGTTTTTGTGCATATAACTTCTAACACATTAAAAACTGTCTTACAGCATTGCAGAAAACATTGTACTTCATAAGACATAAGCTTGTTTCAGTTTGGCAAGATTTGCACTGAATATTGAATGAAACAGCTTTCTCTAAAAGAGAGAAAAGCTTTTGAGCAGATTTGGGCTTGATTTCACTTCATTTGAACAAAAACACTATTTCAACATTACTGGACTCAGAAAGCTGTAAACTGACAATCTTGATCATTGCAGTCCTAACATTAGTTTTTGTGCATATAACTTCTAACACATTAAAAACTGTCTTACAGCATTGCAGAAAACATTGTACTTCATAAGGCATAAGCTTGTTTCAGTTTGGCAAGATTTGCACTGAATATTGAATGAAACACCTTTCTCTAATAGAGAAAAAAGCTTTTGAGCAGATTTGGGCTTGATTTCACTTCATTTGAACAGAAACACTATTTCAACATTACTGGACTCAGAAAGCTGTAAACTGACAATCTTGATCATTGCAGTCCTAACATTAGTTTTTGTGTATATAACTTCTAACACATTAAAAACTGTCTTACAGCATTGCAGAAAACATTGTACTTCATAAGGCATAAGCTTGTTTCAGTTTGGCAAGATTTGCACTGAATATTGAATGAAACAGCTTTATCTAATAGAGAGAAAAGCTTTTGAGCAGATTTGGGCTTGATTTCACTTCATTTGAACAGAAACACTATTTCAACATTACTGGACTCAGAAAGCTGTAAACTGACAATCTTGATCATTGCAGTCCTAACATAAGATTTTGTGCATATAACTTCTAACACATTAAAAACTGTCTTACAGCATTGCAGAAAACATTGTACTTCATAAGGCATAAGCTTGTTTCAGTTTGGCAAGATTTGCACTGAATACTGATTGAAACAGCTTTATCTAATAGAGAGAAAAGCTTTTGAGCAGATTTGGGCTTGATTTCACTTCATTTCAACAGAAACACTATTTCAGCATTACTGGACTCAGAAAGCTGTAAACTGACAATCTTGATCATTGAAGTCCTAACATAAGTTTTTGTGCATATAACTTCTAACACATTAAAAACTGTCTTACAGCATTGCAGAAAACATTGTACTTCATAAGACAAAAGCTTGTTTCAGTTTGGCAAGATTTGCACTGAATACTGAATGAAACAGCTTTATCTAATAGAGAGAAAAGCTTTTGAGCAGATTTGGGCTTGATTTCACTTCATTTCAACAGAAACACTATTTCAGCATTACTGGACTCAGAAAGCTGTAAACTGACAATCTTGATCATTGAAGTCCTAACATAAGTTTTTGTGCATATAACTTCTAACACATTAAAAACTGTCTTACAGCATTGCAGAAAACATTGTACTTCATAAGGCATAAGCTTGTTTCAGTATGGCAAGATTTGCACTGAATATTGAATGAAACAGCTTTATCTAATAGAGAGAAAAGCTTTTGAGCAGATTTGGGCTTGATTTCACTTCATTTCAACAGAAACACTATTTCAGCATTACTGGACTCAGAAAGCTGTAAACTGACAATCTTGATCATTGAAGTCCTAACATAAGTTTTTGTGCATATAACTTCTAACACATTAAAAACTGTCTTACAGCATTGCAGAAAACATTGTACTTCATAAGACATAAGCTTGTTTCAGTTTGGCAAGATTTGCACTGAATACTGAATGAAACAGCTTTATCTAATAGAGAGAAAAGCTTTTGAGCAGATTTGGGCTTGATTTCACTTCATTTCAACAGAAACACTATTTCAGCATTACTGGACTCAGAAAGCTGTAAACTGACAATCTTGATCATTGAAGTCCTAACATAAGTTTTTGTGCATATAACTTCTAACACATTAAAAACTGTCTTACAGCATTGCAGAAAACATTGTACTTCATAAGGCATAAGCTTGTTTCAGTTTGGCAAGATTTGCACTGAATATTGAATGAAACAGCTTTCTCTAATAGAGAGAAAAGCTTTTGAGCAGATTTGGGCTTGATTTCACTTCATTTGAACAGAAACACTATTTCAACATTACTGGACTCAGAAAGCTGTAAACTGACAATCTTGATCATTGCAGTCCTAACATTAGTTTTTGTGCATATAACTTCTAACACATTAAAAACTGTCTTACAGCATTGCAGAAAACATTGTGCTTCATAAGGCATAAGCTTGTTTCAGTTTGGCAAGATTTGCACTGAATATTGAATGAAACAGCTTTCTCTAATAGAGAGAAAAGCTTTTGAGCAGATTTGGGCTTGATTTCACTTCATTTGAACAGAAACACTATTTCAACATTACTGGACTCAGAAAGCTGTAAACTGACAATCTTGATCATTGCAGTCCTAACATTAGTTTTTGTGTATATAACTTCTAACACATTAAAAACTGTCTTACAGCATTGCAGAAAACATTTTATTTCATAAGACATAAGCATGTTTCAGTTTGGCAAGATTTGCACTGAATACTGAATGAAACAGCTTTCTCTAATAGAGAGAAAAGCTTTTGAGCAGATTTGGGCTTGATTTCACTTCATTTGAACAGAAACACTATTTCAGCATTACTGGACTCAGAAAGCTGTAAACTGACAATCTTGATCATTGAAGTCCTAACATTAGTTTTTGTGCATATAACTTCTAACACATTAAAAACTGTCTTACAGCATTGCAGAAAACATTGTACTTCATAAGGCATAAGCTTGTTTCAGTTTGGCAAGATTTGCACTGAATATTGAATGAAACACCTTTCTCTAATAGAGAAAAAAGCTTTTGAGCAGATTTGGGCTTGATTTCACTTCATTTGAACAGAAACACTATTTCAACATTACTGGACTCAGAAAGCTGTAAACTGACAATCTTGATCATTGAAGTCCTAACATAAGTTTTTGTGCATATAACTTCTAACACATTAAAAACTGTCTTACAGCATTGCAGAAAACATTGTACTTCATAAGACAAAAGCTTGTTTCAGTTTGGCAAGATTTGCACTGAATACTGAATGAAACAGCTTTATCTAATAGAGAGAAAAGCTTTTGAGCAGATTTGGGCTTGATTTCACTTCATTTCAACAGAAACACTATTTCAGCATTACTGGACTCAGAAAGCTGTAAACTGACAATCTTGATCATTGAAGTCCTAACATAAGTTTTTGTGCATATAACTTCTAACACATTAAAAACTGTCTTACAGCATTGCAGAAAACATTGTACTTCATAAGGCATAAGCTTGTTTCAGTATGGCAAGATTTGCACTGAATATTGAATGAAACAGCTTTATCTAATAGAGAGAAAAGCTTTTGAGCAGATTTGGGCTTGATTTCACTTCATTTCAACAGAAACACTATTTCAGCATTACTGGACTCAGAAAGCTGTAAACTGACAATCTTGATCATTGAAGTCCTAACATAAGTTTTTGTGCATATAACTTCTAACACATTAAAAACTGTCTTACAGCATTGCAGAAAACATTGTACTTCATAAGACATAAGCTTGTTTCAGTTTGGCAAGATTTGCACTGAATACTGAATGAAACAGCTTTATCTAATAGAGAGAAAAGCTTTTGAGCAGATTTGGGCTTGATTTCACTTCATTTCAACAGAAACACTATTTCAGCATTACTGGACTCAGAAAGCTGTAAACTGACAATCTTGATCATTGAAGTCCTAACATAAGTTTTTGTGCATATAACTTCTAACACATTAAAAACTGTCTTACAGCATTGCAGAAAACATTGTACTTCATAAGGCATAAGCTTGTTTCAGTTTGGCAAGATTTGCACTGAATATTGAATGAAACAGCTTTCTCTAATAGAGAGACAAGCTTTTGAGCAGATTTGGGCTTGATTTCACTTCATTTGAACAGAAACACTATTTCAACATTACTGGACTCAGAAAGCTGTAAACTGACAATCTTGATCATTGCAGTCCTAACATTAGTTTTTGTGCATATAACTTCTAACACATTAAAAACTGTCTTACAGCATTGCAGAAAACATTGTACTTCATAAGGCATAAGCTTGTTTCAGTTTGGCAAGATTTGCACTGAATATTGAATGAAACAGCTTTCTCTAATAGAGAGAAAAGCTTTTGAGCAGATTTGGGCTTGATTTCACTTCATTTGAACAGAAACACTATTTCAACATTACTGGATTCAGAAAGCTGTAAACTGACAATCTTGATCATTGCAGTCCTAACATTAGTTTTTGTGTATATAACTTCTAACACATTAAAAACTGTCTTACAGCATTGCAGAAAACATTTTATTTCATAAGACATAAGCATGTTTCAGTTTGGCAAGATTTGCACTGAATACTGAATGAAACAGCTTTCTCTAATAGAGAGAAAAGCTTTTGAGCAGATTTGGGCTTGATTTCACTTCATTTGAACAGAAACACTATTTCAGCATTACTGGACTCAGAAAGCTGTAAACTGACAATCTTGATCATTGAAGTCCTAACATAAGTTTTTGTGCATATAACTTCTAACACATTAAAAACTGTCTTACAGCATTGCAGAAAACATTGTACTTCATAAGGCATAAGCTTGTTTCAGTTTGGCAAGATTTGCACTGAATACTGAATGAAACAGCTTTATCTAATAGAGAGAAAAGCTTTTGAGCAGATTTGGGCTTGATTTCACTTCATTTCAACAGAAACACTATTTCAGCATTACTGGACTCAGAAAGCTGTAAACTGACAATCTTGATCATTGAAGTCCTAACATAAGTTTTTGTGCATATAACTTCTAACACATTAAAAACTGTCTTACAGCATTGCAGAAAACATTGTACTTAATAAGACATAAGCTTGTTTCAGTTTGGCAAGATTTGCACTGAATACTGAATGAAACAGCTTTATCTAATAGAGAGAAAAGCTTTTGAGCAGATTTGGGCTTGATTTCACTTCATTTGAACAGAAACACTATTTCAGCATTACTGGACTCAGAAAGCTGTAAACTGACAATCTTGATCATTGAAGTCCTAACATAAGTTTTTGTGCATATAACTTCTAACACATTAAAAACTGTCTTACAGCATTGCAGAAAACATTGTACTTCATAAGACATAAGCTTGTTTCAGTTTGGCAAGATTTGCACTGAATACTGAATGAAACAGCTTTATCTAATAGAGAGAAAAGCTTTTGAGCAGATTTGGGCTTGATTTCACTTCATTTCAACAGAAACACTATTTCAGCATTACTGGACTCAGAAAGCTGTAAACTGACAATCTTGATCATTGAAGTCCTAACATAAGTTTTTGTGCATATAACTTCTAACACATTAAAAACTGTCTTACAGCATTGCAGAAAACATTGTACTTCATAAGGCATAAGCTTGTTTCAGTTTGGCAAGATTTGCACTGAATATTGAATGAAACAGCTTTCTCTAATAGAGAGAAAAGCTTTTGAGCAGATTTGGGCTTGATTTCACTTCATTTGAACAGAAACACTATTTCAACATTACTGGACTCAGAAAGCTGTAAACTGACAATCTTGATCATTGCAGTCCTAACATTAGTTTTTGTGCATATAACTTCTAACACATTAAAAACTGTCTTACAGCATTGCAGAAAACATTGTGCTTCATAAGGCATAAGCTTGTTTCAGTTTGGCAAGATTTGCACTGAATATTGAATGAAACAGCTTTCTCTAATAGAGAGAAAAGCTTTTGAGCAGATTTGGGCTTGATTTCACTTCATTTGAACAGAAACACTATTTCAACATTACTGGACTCAGAAAGCTGTAAACTGACAATCTTGATCATTGCAGTCCTAACATTAGTTTTTGTGTATATAACTTCTAACACATTAAAAACTGTCTTACAGCATTGCAGAAAACATTTTATTTCATAAGACATAAGCATGTTTCAGTTTGGCAAGATTTGCACTGAATACTGAATGAAACAGCTTTCTCTAATAGAGAGAAAAGCTTTTGAGCAGATTTGGGCTTGATTTCACTTCATTTGAACAGAAACACTATTTCAGCATTACTGGACTCAGAAAGCTGTAAACTGACAATCTTGATCATTGAAGTCCTAACATTAGTTTTTGTGCATATAACTTCTAACACATTAAAAACTGTCTTACAGCATTGCAGAAAACATTGTACTTCATAAGGCATAAGCTTGTTTCAGTTTGGCAAGATTTGCACTGAATATTGAATGAAACACCTTTCTCTAATAGAGAAAAAAGCTTTTGAGCAGATTTGGGCTTGATTTCACTTCATTTGAACAGAAACACTATTTCAACATTACTGGACTCAGAAAGCTGTAAACTGACAATCTTGATCATTGAAGTCCTAACATAAGTTTTTGTGCATATAACTTCTAACACATTAAAAACTGTCTTACAGCATTGCAGAAAACATTGTACTTCATAAGACAAAAGCTTGTTTCAGTTTGGCAAGATTTGCACTGAATACTGAATGAAACAGCTTTATCTAATAGAGAGAAAAGCTTTTGAGCAGATTTGGGCTTGATTTCACTTCATTTCAACAGAAACACTATTTCAGCATTACTGGACTCAGAAAGCTGTAAACTGACAATCTTGATCATTGAAGTCCTAACATAAGTTTTTGTGCATATAACTTCTAACACATTAAAAACTGTCTTACAGCATTGCAGAAAACATTGTACTTCATAAGGCATAAGCTTGTTTCAGTATGGCAAGATTTGCACTGAATATTGAATGAAACAGCTTTATCTAATAGAGAGAAAAGCTTTTGAGCAGATTTGGGCTTGATTTCACTTCATTTCAACAGAAACACTATTTCAGCATTACTGGACTCAGAAAGCTGTAAACTGACAATCTTGATCATTGAAGTCCTAACATAAGTTTTTGTGCATATAACTTCTAACACATTAAAAACTGTCTTACAGCATTGCAGAAAACATTGTACTTCATAAGACATAAGCTTGTTTCAGTTTGGCAAGATTTGCACTGAATACTGAATGAAACAGCTTTATCTAATAGAGAGAAAAGCTTTTGAGCAGATTTGGGCTTGATTTCACTTCATTTCAACAGAAACACTATTTCAGCATTACTGGACTCAGAAAGCTGTAAACTGACAATCTTGATCATTGAAGTCCTAACATAAGTTTTTGTGCATATAACTTCTAACACATTAAAAACTGTCTTACAGCATTGCAGAAAACATTGTACTTCATAAGGCATAAGCTTGTTTCAGTTTGGCAAGATTTGCACTGAATATTGAATGAAACAGCTTTCTCTAATAGAGAGACAAGCTTTTGAGCAGATTTGGGCTTGATTTCACTTCATTTGAACAGAAACACTATTTCAACATTACTGGACTCAGAAAGCTGTAAACTGACAATCTTGATCATTGCAGTCCTAACATTAGTTTTTGTGCATATAACTTCTAACACATTAAAAACTGTCTTACAGCATTGCAGAAAACATTGTACTTCATAAGGCATAAGCTTGTTTCAGTTTGGCAAGATTTGCACTGAATATTGAATGAAACAGCTTTCTCTAATAGAGAGAAAAGCTTTTGAGCAGATTTGGGCTTGATTTCACTTCATTTGAACAGAAACACTATTTCAACATTACTGGATTCAGAAAGCTGTAAACTGACAATCTTGATCATTGCAGTCCTAACATTAGTTTTTGTGTATATAACTTCTAACACATTAAAAACTGTCTTACAGCATTGCAGAAAACATTTTATTTCATAAGACATAAGCATGTTTCAGTTTGGCAAGATTTGCACTGAATACTGAATGAAACAGCTTTCTCTAATAGAGAGAAAAGCTTTTGAGCAGATTTGGGCTTGATTTCACTTCATTTGAACAGAAACACTATTTCAGCATTACTGGACTCAGAAAGCTGTAAACTGACAATCTTGATCATTGAAGTCCTAACATAAGTTTTTGTGCATATAACTTCTAACACATTAAAAACTGTCTTACAGCATTGCAGAAAACATTGTACTTCATAAGGCATAAGCTTGTTTCAGTTTGGCAAGATTTGCACTGAATACTGAATGAAACAGCTTTATCTAATAGAGAGAAAAGCTTTTGAGCAGATTTGGGCTTGATTTCACTTCATTTCAACAGAAACACTATTTCAGCATTACTGGACTCAGAAAGCTGTAAACTGACAATCTTGATCATTGAAGTCCTAACATAAGTTTTTGTGCATATAACTTCTAACACATTAAAAACTGTCTTACAGCATTGCAGAAAACATTGTACTTAATAAGACATAAGCTTGTTTCAGTTTGGCAAGATTTGCACTGAATACTGAATGAAACAGCTTTATCTAATAGAGAGAAAAGCTTTTGAGCAGATTTGGGCTTGATTTCACTTCATTTGAACAGAAACACTATTTCAGCATTACTGGACTCAGAAAGCTGTAAACTGACAATCTTGATCATTGAAGTCCTAACATAAGTTTTTGTGTATATAACTTCTAACACATTAAAAACTGTCTTACAGCATTGCAGAAAACATTGTACTTCATAAGGCATAAGCTTGTTTCAGTTTGGCAAGATTTGCACTGAATATTGAATGAAACAGCTTTCTCTAATAGAGAGAAAAGCTTTTGAGCAGATTTGGGCTTGATTTCACTTCATTTGAACAGAAACACTATTTCAGCATTACTGGACTCAGAAAGCTGTAAACTGACAATCTTGATCATTGCAGTCCTAACATAAGTTTTTGTGCATATAACTTCTAACACATTAAAAACTGTCTTACAGCATTGCAGAAAACATTGTACTTCATAAGGCATGAGCTTGTTTCAGTTTGGCAAGATTTGCACTGAATATTGAATGAAACAGCTTTCTCTAATAGAGAGAAAAGCTTTTGAGCAGATTTGGGCTTGATTTCACTTCATTTGAACAGAAACACTATTTCAACATTACTGGACTCAGAAAGCTGTAAACTGACAATCTTGATAATTGCAGTCCTAACATAAGTTTTTGTGCATATAACTTCTAACACATTAAAAACTGTCTTACAGCATTGCAGAAAACATTGTACTTCATAAGGCATAAGCTTGTTTCAGTTTGGCAAGATTTGCACTGAATATTGAATGAAACAGCTTTCTCTAATAGAGAGAAAAGCTTTTGAGCAGATTTGGGCTTGATTTCACTTCATTTGAACAGAAACACTATTTCAACATTACTGGACTCAGAAAGCTGTAAACTGACAATCTTGATCATTGCAGTCCTAACATTAGTTTTTGTGCATATAACTTCTAACACATTAAAAACTGTCTTACAGCATTGCAGAAAACATTGTACTTCATAAGGCATAAGCTTGTTTCAGTTTGGCAAGATTTGCACTGAATATTGAATGAAACAGCTTTCTCTAATAGAGAGAAAAGCTTTTGAGCAGATTTGGGCTTGATTTCACTTCATTTGAACAGAAACACTATTTCAACATTACTGGACTCAGAAAGCTGTAAACTGACAATCTTGATCATTGCAGTCCTAACATTAGTTTTTGTGTATATAACTTCTAACACATTAAAAACTGTCTTACAGCATTGCAGAAAACATTGTACTTCATAAGGCATGAGCTTGTTTCAGTTTGGCAAGATTTGCACTGAATATTGAATGAAACAGCTTTCTCTAATAGAGAGAAAAGCTTTTGAGCAGATTTGGGCTTGATTTCACTTCATTTGAACAGAAACACTATTTCAACATTACTGGACTCAGAAAGCTGTAAACTGACAATCTTGATAATTGCAGTCCTAACATAAGTTTTTGTGCATATAACTTCTAACACATTAAAAACTGTCTTACAGCATTGCAGAAAACATTGTACTTCATAAGGCATAAGCTTTTTTCAGTATGGCAAGATTTGCACTGAATATTGAATGAAACAGCTTTATCTAATAGAGAGAAAAGCTTTTGAGCAGATTTGGGCTTGATTTCACTTCATTTCAACAGAAACACTATTTCAGCATTACTGGACTCAGAAAGCTGTAAACTGACAATCTTGATCATTGAAGTCCTAACATAAGTTTTTGTGCATATAACTTCTAACACATTAAAAACTGTCTTACAGCATTGCAGAAAACATTGTACTTCATAAGACATAAGCTTGTTTCAGTTTGGCAAGATTTGCACTGAATACTGAATGAAACAGCTTTATCTAATAGAGAGAAAAGCTTTTGAGCAGATTTGGGCTTGATTTCACTTCATTTAAACAGAAACACTATTTCAGCATTACTGGACTCAGAAAGCTGTAAACTGACAATCTTGATCATTGAAGTCCTAACATAAGTTTTTGTGCATATAACTTCTAACACATTAAAAACTGTCTTACAGCATTGCAGAAAACATTGTACTTCATAAGGCATAAGCTTGTTTCAGTTTGGCAAGATTTGCACTGAATATTGAATGAAACACCTTTCTCTAATAGAGAAAAAAGCTTTTGAGCAGATTTGGGCTTGATTTTACTTCATTTGAACAGAAACACTATTTCAACATTACTGGACTCAGAAAGCTGTAAACTGACAATCTTGATCATTGCAGTCCTAACATTAGTTTTTGTGTATATAACTTCTAACATATTAAAACTGTCTTACAGCAATTGCAGAAAACATTGTACTTCATAAGGCATAAGCTTGTTTCAGTTTGGCAAGATTTGCACTGAATATTGAATGAAACAGCTTTATCTAATAGAGAGAAAAGCTTTTGAGCAGATTTGGGCTTGATTTCACTTCATTTGAACAGAAACACTATTTCAACATTACTGGACTCAGAAAGCTGTAAACTGACAATCTTGATCATTGCAGTCCTAACATAAGTTTTTGTGCATATAACTTCTAACACATTAAAAACTGTCTTACAGCATTGCAGAAAACATTGTACTTCATAAGGCATAAGCTTGTTTCAGTTTGGCAAGATTTGCATCGAATACTGATTGAAACAGCTTTATCTAATAGAGAGAAAAGCTTTTGAGCAGATTTGGGCTTGATTTCACTTCATTTCAACAGAAACACTATTTCAGCATTACTGGACTCAGAAAGCTGTAAACTGACAATCTTGATCATTGCAGTCCTAACATAAGTTTTTGTGCATATAACTTCTAACACATTAAAAACTGTCTTACAGCATTGCAGAAAACATTGTACTTCATAAGGCATAAGCTTGTTTCAGTTTGGCAAGATTTGCACTGAATATTGAATGAAACAGCTTTCTCTAATAGAGAGAAAAGCTTTTGAGCAGATTTGGGCTTGATTTCACTTCATTTGAACAGAAACACTATTTCAACATTACTGGACTCAGAAAGCTGTAAACTGACAATCTTGATCATTGCAGTCCTAACATTAGTTTTTGTGCATATAACTTCTAACACATTAAAAACTGTCTTACAGCATTGCAGAAAACATTGTACTTCATAAGGCATAAGCTTGTTTCAGTTTGGCAAGATTTGCACTGAATATTGAATGAAACAGCTTTCTCTAATAGAGAGAAAAGCTTTTGAGCAGATTTGGGCTTGATTTCACTTCATTTGAACAGAAACACTATTTCAACATTACTGGACTCAGAAAGCTGTAAACTGACAATCTTGATCATTGCAGTCCTAACATTAGTTTTTGTGCATATAACTTCTAACACATTAAAAACTGTCTTACAGCATTGCAGAAAACATTGTACTTCATAAGGCATAAGCTTGTTTCAGTTTGGCAAGATTTGCACTGAATATTGAATGAAACAGCTTTCTCTAATAGAGAGAAAAGCTTTTGAGCAGATTTGGGCTTGATTTCACTTCATTTGAACAGAAACACTATTTCAACATTACTGGACTCAGAAAGCTGTAAACTGACAATCTTGATCATTGCAGTCCTAACATTAGTTTTTGTGTATATAACTTCTAACACATTAAAAACTGTCTTACAGCATTGCAGAAAACATTTTATTTCATAAGACATAAGCATGTTTCAGTTTGGCAAGATTTGCACTGAATACTGAATGAAACAGCTTTCTCTAATAGAGAGAAAAGCTTTTGAGCAGATTTGGGCTTGATTTCACTTCATTTGAACAGAAACACTATTTCAGCATTACTGGACTCAGAAAGCTGTAAACTGACAATCTTGATCATTGAAGTCCTAACATAAGTTTTTGTGCATATAACTTCTAACACATTAAAAAACTGTCTTACAGCATTGCAGAAAACATTGTACTTCATAAGGCATAAGCTTGTTTCAGTTTGGCAAGATTTGCACTGAATACTGAATGAAACAGCTTTATCTAATAGAGAGAAAAGCTTTTGAGCAGATTTGGGCTTGATTTCACTTCATTTCAACAGAAACACTATTTCAGCATTACTGGACTCAGAAAGCTGTAAACTGACAATCTTGATCATTGAAGTCCTAACATAAGTTTTTGTGCATATAACTTCTAACACATTAAAAACTGTCTTACAGCATTGCAGAAAACATTGTACTTAATAAGACATAAGCTTGTTTCAGTTTGGCAAGATTTGCACTGAATACTGAATGAAACAGCTTTATCTAATAGAGAGAAAAGCTTTTGAGCAGATTTGGGCTTGATTTCACTTCATTTGAACAGAAACACTATTTCAGCATTACTGGACTCAGAAAGCTGTAAACTGACAATCTTGATCATTGAAGTCCTAACATAAGTTTTTGTGTATATAACTTCTAACACATTAAAAACTGTCTTACAGCATTGCAGAAAACATTGTACTTCATAAGGCATAAGCTTGTTTCAGTTTGGCAAGATTTGCACTGAATATTGAATGAAACAGCTTTCTCTAATAGAGAGAAAAGCTTTTGAGCAGATTTGGGCTTGATTTCACTTAATTTGAACAGAAACACTATTTCAGCATTACTGGACTCAGAAAGCTGTAAACTGACAATCTTGATCATTGCAGTCCTAACATAAGTTTTTGTGCATATAATTTCTAACACATTAAAAACTGTCTTACAGCATTGCAGAAAACATTGTACTTCATAAGGCATAAGCTTGTTTCAGTTTGGCAAGATTTGCACTGAATACTGAATGAAACAGCTTTATCTAATAGAGAGAAAAGCTTTTGAGCAGATTTGGGCTTGATTTCACTTCATTTCAACAGAAACACTATTTCAGCATTACTGGACTCAGAAAGCTGTAAACTGACAATCTTGATAATTGCAGTCCTAACATAAGTTTTTGTGCATATAACTTCTAACACATTAAAAACTGTCTTACAGCATTGCAGAAAACATTGTACTTCATAAGGCATAAGCTTGTTTCAGTATGGCAAGATTTGCACTGAATATTGAATGAAACAGCTTTATCTAATAGAGAGAAAAGCTTTTGAGCAGATTTGGGCTTGATTTCACTTCATTTCAACAGAAACACTATTTCAGCATTACTGGACTCAGAAAGCTGTAAACTGACAATCTTGATCATTGAAGTCCTAACATAAGTTTTTGTGCATATAACTTCTAACACATTAAAAACTGTCTTACAGCATTGCAGAAAACATTGTACTTCATAAGACATAAGCTTGTTTCAGTTTGGCAAGATTTGCACTGAATACTGAATGAAACAGCTTTATCTAATAGAGAGAAAAGCTTTTGAGCAGATTTGGGCTTGATTTCACTTCATTTCAACAGAAACACTATTTCAGCATTACTGGACTCAGAAAGCTGTAAACTGACAATCTTGATCATTGAAGTCCTAACATAAGTTTTTGTGCATATAACTTCTAACACATTAAAAACTGTCTTACAGCATTGCAGAAAACATTGTACTTCATAAGGCATAAGCTTGTTTCAGTTTGGCAAGATTTGCACTGAATATTGAATGAAACACCTTTCTCTAATAGAGAAAAAAGCTTTTGAGCAGATTTGGGCTTGATTTCACTTCATTTGAACAGAAACACTATTTCAACATTACTGGACTCAGAAAGCTGTAAACTGACAATCTTGATCATTGCAGTCCTAACATTAGTTTTTGTGTATATAACTTCTAACACATTAAAAACTGTCTTACAGCATTGCAGAAAACATTGTACTTCATAAGGCATAAGCTTGTTTCAGTTTGGCAAGATTTGCACTGAATATTGAATGAAACAGCTTTATCTAATAGAGAGAAAAGCTTTTGAGCAGATTTGGGCTTGATTTCACTTCATTTGAACAGAAACACTATTTCAACATTACTGGACTCAGAAAGCTGTAAACTGACAATCTTGATCATTGCAGTCCTAACATAAGTTTTTGTACATATAACTTCTAACACATTAAAAACTGTCTTACAGCATTGCAGAAAACATTGTACTTCATAAGGCATAAGCTTGTTTCAGTTTGGCAAGATTTGCACTGAATATTGAATGAAACAGCTTTCTCTAATAGAGAGAAAAGCTTTTGAGCAGATTTGGGCTTGATTTCACTTCATTTGAACAGAAACACTATTTTCAGCATTACTGGACTCAGAAAGCTGGTAAACTGACAATCTTGATCATTGCAGTCCTAACATAAGTTTTTGTGCATATAACTTCTAACACATTAAAAACTGTCTTACAGCATTGCAGAAAACATTGTACTTCATAAGGCATGAGCTTGTTTCAGTTTGGCAAGATTTGCACTGAATATTGAATGAAACAGCTTTCTCTAATAGAGAGAAAAGCTTTTGAGCAGATTTGGGCTTGATTTCACTTCATTTGAACAGAAACACTATTTCAACATTACTGGACTCAGAAAGCTGTAAACTGACAATCTTGATAATTGCAGTCCTAACATAAGTTTTTGTGCATATAACTTCTAACACATTAAAAACTGTCTTACAGCATTGCAGAAAACATTGTACTTCATAAGGCATAAGCTTGTTTCAGTTTGGCAAGATTTGCACTGAATATTGAATGAAACAGCTTTCTCTAATAGAGAGAAAAGCTTTTGAGCAGATTTGGGCTTGATTTCACTTCATTTGAACAGAAACACTATTTCAACATTACTGGACTCAGAAAGCTGTAAACTGACAATCTTGATCATTGCAGTCCTAACATTAGTTTTTGTGCATAAAACTTCTAACACATTAAAAACTGTCTTACAGCATTGCAGAAAACATTGTACTTCATAAGGCATAAGCTTGTTTCAGTTTGGCAAGATTTGCACTGAATATTGAATGAAACAGCTTTCTCTAATAGAGAGAAAAGCTTTTGAGCAGATTTGGGCTTGATTTCACTTCATTTGAACAGAAACACTATTTCAACATTACTGGACTCAGAAAGCTGTAAACTGACAATCTTGATCATTGCAGTCCTAACATTAGTTTTATGTGTATATAACTTCTAACACATTAAAAACTGTCTTACAGCATTGCAGAAAACATTTTATTTCATAAGACATAAGCATGTTTCAGTTTGGCAAGATTTGCACTGAATACTGAATGAAACAGCTTTCTCTAATAGAGAGAAAAGCTTTTGAGCAGATTTGGGCTTGATTTCACTTCATTTGAACAGAAACACTATTTCAGCATTACTGGACTCAGAAAGCTGTAAACTGACAATCTTGATCATTGAAGTCCTAACATAAGTTTTTGTGCATATAACTTCTAACACATTAAAAACTGTCTTACAGCATTGCAGAAAACATTGTACTTCATAAGGCATAAGCTTGTTTCAGTTTGGCAAGATTTTGCACTGAATACTGAATGAAACAGCTTTATCTAATAGAGAGAAAAGCTTTTGAGCAGATTTGGGCTTGATTTCACTTCATTTCAACAGAAACACTATTTCAGCATTACTGGACTCAGAAAGCTGTAAACTGACAATCTTGATCATTGAAGTCCTAACATAAGTTTTTGTGCATATAACTTCTAACACATTAAAAACTGTCTTACAGCATTGCAGAAAACATTGTACTTAATAAGACATAAGCTTGTTTCAGTTTGGCAAGATTTGCACTGAATACTGAATGAAACAGCTTTATCTAATAGAGAGAAAAGCTTTTGAGCAGATTTGGGCTTGATTTCACTTCATTTGAACAGAAACACTATTTCAGCATTACTGGACTCAGAAAGCTGTAAACTGACAATCTTGATCATTGAAGTCCTAACATAAGTTTTTGTGTATATAACTTCTAACACATTAAAAACTGTCTTACAGCATTGCAGAAAACATTGTACTTCATAAGGCATAAGCTTGTTTCAGTTTGGCAAGATTTGCACTGAATATTGAATGAAACAGCTTTCTCTAATAGAGAGAAAAGCTTTTGAGCAGATTTGGGCTTGATTTCACTTAATTTGAACAGAAACACTATTTCAGCATTACTGGACTCAGAAGCTGTAAACTGACAATCTTGATCATTGCAGTCCTAACATAAGTTTTTGTGCATATAACTTCTAACACATTAAAAACTGTCATACAGCATTGCAGAAAAC
>NC_068376.1:415789-470905 GCF_023724105.1 Carassius gibelio | reverse complement strand
GCACAAAAACTTATGTTAGGACTTCAATGATCAAGATTGTCAGTTTACAGCTTTCTGAGTCCAGTAATGCTGAAATAGTGTTTCTGTTGAAATGAAGTGAAATCAAGCCCAAATCTGCTCAAAAGCTTTTCTCTCTATTAGATAAAGCTGTTTCATTCAGTATTCAGTGCAAATCTTGCCAAACTGAAACAAGCTTATGCCTTATGAAGTACAATGTTTTCTGCAATGCTGTAAGACAGTTTTTAATGTGTTATAAGTTATAGGCACAAAAACTTATGTTAGGACTTCAATGATCAAGATTGTCAGTTTACAGCTTTCTGAGTCCAGTAATGCTGAAATAGTGTTTCTGTTCAAATGAAGTGAAATCAAGCCCAAATCTGCTCAAAAGCTTTTCTCTCTAATAGAGAATGCGGTTTCAATCAGTATTCAGTGCAAATCTTGCCAAACTGAAACATGCTTATGTCTTATGAAATAAAATGTTTTCTGCAATGCTGTAAGACAGTTTTTAATGTGTTAGAAGTTATATGCACAAAAACTAATGTTAGGACTTCAATGATCAAGATTGTCAGTTTACAGCTTTCTGAGTCCAGTAATGTTGAAATAGTGTTTCTGTTCAAATGAAGTGAAATCAAGCCCAAATCTGCTCAAAAGCTTTTCTCTCTATTAGAGAAAGCTGTTTCATTCAGTATTCAGTGCAAATCTTGCCAAACTGAAACATGCTTATGTCTTATGAAATAAAATGTTTTCTGCAATGCTGTAAGACAGTTTTTAATGTGTTAGAAGTTATATACACAAAAACTAATGTTAGGACTTCAATGATCAAGATTGTCAGTTTACAGCTTTCTGAGTCCAGTAATGCTGAAATAGTGTTTCTGTTGAAATGAAGTGAAATCAAGCCCAAATCTGCTCAAAAGCTTTTCTCTCTATTAGAGGAAGCTGTTTCATTCAGTATTCAGTGCAAATCTTGCCAAACTGAAACAAGCTTATGCCTTATGAAGTACAATGTTTTCTGCAATGCTGTAAGACAGTTTTTAATGTGTTAGAAGTTATATGCACAAAAACTAATGTTAGGACTGCAATGATCAAGATTGTCAGTTTACAGCTTTCTGAGTCCAGTAATGTTGAAATAGTGTTTCTGTTCAAATGAAGTGAAATCAAGCCCAAATCTGCTCAAAAGCTTTTCTCTCTATTAGAGAAAGCTGTTTCATTCAATATTCAGTGCAAATCTTGCCAAACTGAAACAAGCTTATGCCTTATGAAGTACATTGTTTTCTGCAATGCTGTAAGACAGTTTTTAATGTGTTAGAAGTTATATGCACAAAAACTAATGTTAGGACTGCAATGATCAAGATTGTCAGTTTACAGCTTTCTGAGTCCAGTAATGTTGAAATAGTGTTTCTGTTCAAATGAAGTGAAATCAAGCCCAAATCTGCTCAAAAGCTTTTCTCTCTATTAGATAAAGCTGTTTCATTCAGTATTCAGTGCAAATCTTGCCAAACTGAAACAAGCTTATGTCTTATGAAGTACAATGTTTTCTGCAATGCTGTAAGACAGTTTTTAATGTGTTAGAAGTTATATGCACAAAAACTTATGTTAGGACTTCAATGATCAAGATTGTCAGTTTACAGCTTTCTGAGTCCAGTAATGCTGAAATAGTGTTTCTGTTGAAATGAAGTGAAATCAAGCCCAAATCTGCTCAAAAGCTTTTCTCTCTATTAGATAAAGCTGTTTCATTCAGTATTCAGTGCAAATCTTGCCAAACTGAAACAAGCTTATGCCTTATGAAGTACAATGTTTTCTGCAATGCTGTAAGACAGTTTTTAATGTGTTAGAAGTTATATGCACAAAAACTAATGTTAGGACTTCAATGATCAAGATTGTCAGTTTACAGCTTTCTGAGTCCAGTAATGTTGAAATAGTGTTTCTGTTCAAATGAAGTGAAATCAAGCCCAAATCTGCTCAAAAGCTTTTCTCTCTATTAGAGAAAGCTGTTTCATTCAGTATTCAGTGCAAATCTTGCCAAACTGAAACATGCTTATGTCTTATGAAATAAAATGTTTTCTGCAATGCTGTAAGACAGTTTTTAATGTGTTAGAAGTTATATGCACAAAAACTAATGTTAGGACTTCAATGATCAAGATTGTCAGTTTACAGCTTTCTGAGTCCAGTAATGCTGAAATAGTGTTTCTGTTGAAATGAAGTGAAATTAAGCCCAAATCTGCTCAAAAGCTTTTCTCTCTATTAGATAAAGCTGTTTCATTCAGTATTCAGTGCAAATCTTGCCAAACTGAAACAAGCTTATGTCTTATGAAGTACAATGTTTTCTGCAATGCTGTAAGACAGTTTTTAATGTGTTAGAAGTTATATGCACAAAAACTTATGTTAGGACTTCAATGATCAAGATCGTCAGTTTACAGCTTTCTGAGTCCAGTAATGCTGAAATAGTGTTTCTGTTGAAATGAAGTGAAATCAAGCCCAAATCTGCTCAAAAGCTTTTCTCTCTATTAGATAAAGCTGTTTCATTCAGTATTCAGTGCAAATCTTGCCAAACTGAAACAAGCTTATGCCTTATGAATTACAATGTTTTCTGCAATGCTGTAAGACAGTTTTTAATGTGTTAGAAGTTATATGCACAAAAACTTATGTTAGGACTTCAATGATCAAGATTGTCAGTTTACAGCTTTCTGAGTCCAGTAATGCTGAAATAGTGTTTCTGTTGAAATGAAGTGAAATCAAGCCCAAATCTGCTCAAAAGCTTTTCTCTCTATTTGATAAAGCTGTTTCATTCAGTATTCAGTGCAAATCTTGCCAAACTGAAACATGCTTATGTCTTATGAAATAAAATGTTTTCTGCAATGCTGTAAGACAGTTTTTAATGTGTTAGAAGTTATATACACAAAAACTAATGTTAGGACTTCAATGATCAAGATTGTCAGTTTACAGCTTTCTGAGTCCAGTAATGCTGAAATAGTGTTTCTGTTGAAATGAAGTGAAATCAAGCCCAAATCTGCTCAAAAGCTTTTCTCTCTATTAGATAAAGCTGTTTCATTCAGTATTCAGTGCTAATCTTGCCAAACTGAAACAAGCTTATGTCTTATGAAATAAAATGTTTTCTGCAATGCTGTAAGACAGTTTTTAATGTGTTAGAAGTTATATGCACAAAAACTTATGTTAGGACTTCAATGATCAAGATTGTCAGTTTACAGCTTTCTGAGTCCAGTAATGTTGAAATAGTGTTTCTATTCAAATGAAGTGAAATCAAGCCCAAATCTGCTCAAAAGCTTTTCTCTCTATTAGAGAAAGCTGTTTCATTCAATATTCTGTGCAAATCTTGCCAAACTGAAACAAGCTTATGCCTTATGAAGTACAATGTTTTCTGCAATGCTGTAAGACAGTTTTTAATGTGTTAGAAGTTATATACACAAAAACTAATGTTAGGACTTCAATGATCAAGATTGTCAGTTTACAGCTTTCTGAGTCCAGTAATGCTGAAATAGTGTTTCTGTTGAAATGAAGTGAAATCAAGCCCAAATCTGCTCAAAAGCTTTTCTCTCTATTAGATAAAGCTGTTTCATTCAGTATTCAGTGCTAATCTTGCCAAACTGAAACAAGCTTATGTCTTATGAAATAAAATGTTTTCTGCAATGCTGTAAGACAGTTTTTAATGTGTTAGAAGTTATATGCACAAAAACTTATGTTAGGACTTCAATGATCAAGATTGTCAGTTTACAGCTTTCTGAGTCCAGTAATGTTGAAATAGTGTTTCTATTCAAATGAAGTGAAATCAAGCCCAAATCTGCTCAAAAGCTTTTCTCTCTATTAGAGAAAGCTGTTTCATTCAATATTCTGTGCAAATCTTGCCAAACTGAAACAAGCTTATGCCTTATGAAGTACAATGTTTTCTGCAATGCTGTAAGACAGTTTTTAATGTGTTAGAAGTTATATACACAAAAACTAATGTTAGGACTTCAATGATCAAGATTGTCAGTTTACAGCTTTCTGAGTCCAGTAATGCTGAAATAGTGTTTCTGTTGAAATGAAGTGAAATCAAGCCCAAATCTGCTCAAAAGCTTTTCTCTCTATTAGAGGAAGCTGTTTCATTCAGTATTCAGTGCAAATCTTGCCAAACTGAAACAAGCTTATGCCTTATGAACTACAATGTTTTCTGCAATGCTGTAAGACAGTTTTTAATGTGTTAGAAGTTTTATGCACAAAAACTAATGTTAGGACTTCAATGATCAAGATTGTCAGTTTACAGCTTTCTGAGTCCAGTAATGCTGAAATAGTGTTTCTGTTGAAATGAAGTGAAATCAAGCCCAAATCTGCTCAAAAGCTTTTCTCTCTATTAGATGAAGCTGTTTCATTCAGTATTCAGTGCTAATCTTGCCAAACTGAAACAAGCTTATGTCTTATGAAATAAAATGTTTTCTGCAATGCTGTAAGACAGTTTTTAATGTGTTAGAAGTTATATGCACAAAAACTTATGTTAGGACTTCAATGATCAAGATTGTCAGTTTACAGCTTTCTGAGTCCAGTAATGCTGAAATAGTGTTTCTGTTGAAATGAAGTGAAATTAAGCCCAAATCTGCTCAAAAGCTTTTCTCTCTATTAGATAAAGTTGTTTCATTCAGTATTCAGTGCAAATCTTGCCAAACTGAAACAAGCTTATGTCTTATGAAGTACAATGTTTTCTGCAATGCTGTAAGACAGTTTTTAATGTGTTAGAAGTTATATGCACAAAAACTTATGTTAGGACTTCAATGATCAAGATTGTCAGTTTACAGCTTTCTGAGTCCAGTAATGCTGAAATAGTGTTTCTGTTGAAATGAAGTGAAATCAAGCCCAAATCTGCTCAAAAGCTTTTCTCTCTATTAGATAAAGCTGTTTCATTCAGTATTCAGTGCAAATCTTGCCAAACTGAAACAAGCTTATGCCTTATGAATTACAATGTTTTCTGCAATGCTGTAAGACAGTTTTTAATGTGTTAGAAGTTATATGCACAAAAACTTATGTTAGGACTTCAATGATCAAGATTGTCAGTTTACAGCTTTCTGAGTCCAGTAATGCTGAAATAGTGTTTCTGTTGAAATGAAGTGAAATCAAGCCCAAATCTGCTCAAAAGCTTTTCTCTCTATTAGATAAAGCTGTTTCATTCAGTATTCAGTGCAAATCTTGCCAAACTGAAACAAGCTTATGCCTTATGAAGTACAATGTTTTCTGCAATGCTGTAAGACAGTTTTTAATGTGTTATAAGTTATAGGCACAAAAACTTATGTTAGGACTTCAATGATCAAGATTGTCAGTTTACAGCTTTCTGAGTCCAGTAATGCTGAAATAGTGTTTCTGTTCAAATGAAGTGAAATCAAGCCCAAATCTGCTCAAAAGCTTTTCTCTCTAATAGAGAATGCGGTTTCAATCAGTATTCAGTGCAAATCTTGCCAAACTGAAACATGCTTATGTCTTATGAAATAAAATGTTTTCTGCAATGCTGTAAGACAGTTTTTAATGTGTTAGAAGTTATATGCACAAAAACTAATGTTAGGACTTCAATGATCAAGATTGTCAGTTTACAGCTTTCTGAGTCCAGTAATGTTGAAATAGTGTTTCTGTTCAAATGAAGTGAAATCAAGCCCAAATCTGCTCAAAAGCTTTTCTCTCTATTAGAGAAAGCTGTTTCATTCAGTATTCAGTGCAAATCTTGCCAAACTGAAACATGCTTATGTCTTATGAAATAAAATGTTTTCTGCAATGCTGTAAGACAGTTTTTAATGTGTTAGAAGTTATATACACAAAAACTAATGTTAGGACTTCAATGATCAAGATTGTCAGTTTACAGCTTTCTGAGTCCAGTAATGCTGAAATAGTGTTTCTGTTGAAATGAAGTGAAATCAAGCCCAAATCTGCTCAAAAGCTTTTCTCTCTATTAGATAAAGCTGTTTCATTCAGTATTCAGTACAAATCTTGCCAAAGTGAAACAAGCTTATGCCCTATGAAGTACAATGTTTTCTGCAATGCTGTAAGACAGTTTTTAATGTGTTATAAGTTATAGGCACAAAAACTTATGTTAGGACTTCAATGATCAAGATTGTCAGTTTACAGCTTTCTGAGTCCAGTAATGCTGAAATAGTGTTTCTGTTCAAATGAAGTGAAATCAAGCCCAAATCTGCTCAAAAGCTTTTCTCTCTAATAGAGAATGCGGTTTCAATCAGTATTCAGTGCAAATCTTGCCAAACTGAAACATGCTTATGTCTTATGAAATAAAATGTTTTCTGCAATGCTGTAAGACAGTTTTTAATGTGTTAGAAGTTATATGCACAAAAACTAATGTTAGGACTTCAATGATCAAGATTGTCAGTTTACAGCTTTCTGAGTCCAGTAATGTTGAAATAGTGTTTCTGTTCAAATGAAGTGAAATCAAGCCCAAATCTGCTCAAAAGCTTTTCTCTCTATTAGAGAAAGCTGTTTCATTCAGTATTCAGTGCAAATCTTGCCAAACTGAAACATGCTTATGTCTTATGAAATAAAATGTTTTCTGCAATGCTGTAAGACAGTTTTTAATGTGTTAGAAGTTATATACACAAAAACTAATGTTAGGACTTCAATGATCAAGATTGTCAGTTTACAGCTTTCTGAGTCCAGTAATGCTGAAATAGTGTTTCTGTTGAAATGAAGTGAAATCAAGCCCAAATCTGCTCAAAAGCTTTTCTCTCTATTAGAGGAAGCTGTTTCATTCAGTATTCAGTGCAAATCTTGCCAAACTGAAACAAGCTTATGCCTTATGAAGTACAATGTTTTCTGCAATGCTGTAAGACAGTTTTTAATGTGTTAGAAGTTATATGCACAAAAACTAATGTTAGGACTGCAATGATCAAGATGGTCAGTTTACAGCTTTCTGAGTCCAGTAATGTTGAAATAGTGTTTCTGTTCAAATGAAGTGAAATCAAGCCCAAATCTGCTCAAAAGCTTTTCTCTCTATTAGAGAAAGCTGTTTCATTCAATATTCAGTGCAAATCTTTCCAAACTGAAACAAGCTTATGCCTTATGAAGTACAATGTTTTCTGCAATGCTGTAAGACAGTTTTTAATGTGTTAGAAGTTATATGCACAAAAACTTATGTTAGGACTTCA
Source organism: Carassius gibelio (assembly GCF_023724105.1). Taxonomy (NCBI): domain Eukaryota; kingdom Metazoa; phylum Chordata; class Actinopteri; order Cypriniformes; family Cyprinidae; genus Carassius; species Carassius gibelio. Next base: position 463,778 of record NC_068376.1, on the reverse strand, counting down.
ATGATCAAGATTGTCAGTTTACAGCTTTCTGAGTCCAGTAATGCTGAAATAGTGTTTCTGTTGAAATGAAGTGAAATCAAGCCCAAATCTGCTCAAAAGCTTTTCTCTCTATTAGATAAAGCTGTTTCATTCAATATTCAGTGCAAATCTTGCCAAACTGAAACAAGCTTATGTCTTATGAAGTACAATGTTTTCTGCAATGCTGTAAGACAGTTTTTAATGTGTTAGAAGTTATATGCACAAAAACTTATGTTAGGACTTCAATGATCAAGATTGTCAGTTTACAGCTTTCTGAGTCCAGTAATGCTGAAATAGTGTTTCTGTTCAAATGAAGTGAAATCAAGCCCAAATCTGCTCAAAAGCTTTTCTCTCTAATAGAGAAAGCGGTTTCAATCAGTATTCAGTGCAAATCTTGCCAAACTGAAACATGCTTATGTCTTATGAAATAAAATGTTTTCTGCAATGCTGTAAGACAGTTTTTAATGTGTTAGAAGTTATATGCACAAAAACTAATGTTAGGACTTCAATGATCAAGATTGTCAGTTTACAGCTTTCTGAGTCCAGTAATTTTGAAATAGTGTTTCTGTTCAAATGAAGTGAAATCAAGCCCAAATCTGCTCAAAAGCTTTTCTCTCTATTAGAGAAAGCTGTTTCCTTCAGTATTCAGTGCAAATCTTGCCAAACTGAAACATGCTTATGTCTTATGAAATAAAATGTTTTCTGCAATGCTGTAAGACAGTTTTTAATGTGTTAGAAGTTATATGCACAAAAACTAATGTTAGGACTTCAATGATCAAGATTGTCAGTTTACAGCTTTCTGAGTCCAGTAATGCTGAAATAGTGGTTCTGTTGAAATGAAGTGAAATTAAGCCCAAATCTGCTCAAAAGCTTTTCTCTCTATTAGATAAAGCTGTTTCATTCAGTATTCAGTGCAAATCTTGCCAAACTGAAACAAGCTTATGTCTTATGAAGTACAATGTTTTCTGCAATGCTGTAAGACAGTTTTTAATGTGTTAGAAGTTATATGCACAAAAACTTATGTTAGGACTTCAATGATCAAGATTGTCAGTTTACAGCTTTCTGAGTCCAGTAATGCTGAAATAGTGTTTCTGTTGAAATGAAGTGAAATCAAGCCCAAATCTGCTCAAAAGCTTTTCTCTCTATTAGATAAAGCTGTTTCATTCAGTATTCAGTGCAAATCTTGCCGAACTGAAACAAGCTTATGCCTTATGAATTACAATGTTTTCTGCAATGCTGTAAGACAGTTTTTAATGTGTTAGAAGTTATATGCACAAAAACTTATGTTAGGACTTCAATGATCAAGATTGTCAGTTTACAGCTTTCTGAGTCCAGTAATGCTGAAATAGTGTTTCTGTTGAAATGAAGTGAAATCAAGCCCAAATCTGCTCAAAAGCTTTTCTCTCTATTAGATAAAGCTGTTTCATTCAGTATTCAGTGCAAATCTTGCCAAACTGAAACAAGCTTATGCCTTATGAAGTACAATGTTTTCTGCAATGCTGTAAGACAGTTTTTAATGTGTTATAAGTTATAGGCACAAAAACTTATGTTAGGACTTCAATGATCAAGATTGTCAGTTTACAGCTTTCTGAGTCCAGTAATGCTGAAATAGTGTTTCTGTTCAAATGAAGTGAAATCAAGCCCAAATCTGCTCAAAAGCTTTTCTCTCTAATAGAGAATGCGGTTTCAATCAGTATTCAGTGCAAATCTTGCCAAACTGAAACATGCTTATGTCTTATGAAATAAAATGTTTTCTGCAATGCTGTAAGACAGTTTTTAATGTGTTAGAAGTTATATGCACAAAAACTAATGTTAGGACTTCAATGATCAAGATTGTCAGTTTACAGCTTTCTGAGTCCAGTAATGTTGAAATAGTGTTTCTGTTCAAATGAAGTGAAATCAAGCCCAAATCTGCTCAAAAGCTTTTCTCTCTATTAGAGAAAGCTGTTTCATTCAGTATTCAGTGCAAATCTTGCCAAACTGAAACATGCTTATGTCTTATGAAATAAAATGTTTTCTGCAATGCTGTAAGACAGTTTTTAATGTGTTAGAAGTTATATACACAAAAACTAATGTTAGGACTTCAATGATCAAGATTGTCAGTTTACAGCTTTCTGAGTCCAGTAATGCTGAAATAGTGTTTCTGTTGAAATGAAGTGAAATCAAGCCCAAATCTGCTCAAAAGCTTTTCTCTCTATTAGATAAAGCTGTTTCATTCAGTATTCAGTGCAAATCTTGCCAAACTGAAACAAGCTTATGCCTTATGAATTACAATGTTTTCTGCAATGCTGTAAGACAGTTTTTAATGTGTTAGAAGTTATATGCACAAAAACTTATGTTAGGACTTCAATGATCAAGATTGTCAGTTTACAGCTTTCTGAGTCCAGTAATGCTGAAATAGTGTTTCTGTTGAAATGAAGTGAAATCAAGCCCAAATCTGCTCAAAAGCTTTTCTCTCTATTAGATAAAGCTGTTTCATTCAGTATTCAGTGCAAATCTTGCCAAACTGAAACAAGCTTATGCCTTATGAAGTACAATGTTTTCTGCAATGCTGTAAGACAGTTTTTAATGTGTTATAAGTTATAGGCACAAAAACTTATGTTAGGACTTCAATGATCAAGATTGTCAGTTTACAGCTTTCTGAGTCCAGTAATGCTGAAATAGTGTTTCTGTTCAAATGAAGTGAAATCAAGCCCAAATCTGCTCAAAAGCTTTTCTCTCTAATAGAGAATGCGGTTTCAATCAGTATTCAGTGCAAATCTTGCCAAACTGAAACATGCTTATGTCTTATGAAATAAAATGTTTTCTGCAATGCTGTAAGACAGTTTTTAATGTGTTAGAAGTTATATGCACAAAAACTAATGTTAGGACTTCAATGATCAAGATTGTCAGTTTACAGCTTTCTGAGTCCAGTAATGTTGAAATAGTGTTTCTGTTCAAATGAAGTGAAATCAAGCCCAAATCTGCTCAAAAGCTTTTCTCTCTATTAGAGAAAGCTGTTTCATTCAGTATTCAGTGCAAATCTTGCCAAACTGAAACATGCTTATGTCTTATGAAATAAAATGTTTTCTGCAATGCTGTAAGACAGTTTTTAATGTGTTAGAAGTTATATACACAAAAACTAATGTTAGGACTTCAATGATCAAGATTGTCAGTTTACAGCTTTCTGAGTCCAGTAATGCTGAAATAGTGTTTCTGTTGAAATGAAGTGAAATCAAGCCCAAATCTGCTCAAAAGCTTTTCTCTCTATTAGAGGAAGCTGTTTCATTCAGTATTCAGTGCAAATCTTGCCAAACTGAAACAAGCTTATGCCTTATGAAGTACAATGTTTTCTGCAATGCTGTAAGACAGTTTTTAATGTGTTAGAAGTTATATGCACAAAAACTAATGTTAGGACTGCAATGATCAAGATTGTCAGTTTACAGCTTTCTGAGTCCAGTAATGTTGAAATAGTGTTTCTGTTCAAATGAAGTGAAATCAAGCCCAAATCTGCTCAAAAGCTTTTCTCTCTATTAGAGAAAGCTGTTTCATTCAATATTCAGTGCAAATCTTGCCAAACTGAAACAAGCTTATGCCTTATGAAGTACAATGTTTTCTGCAATGCTGTAAGACAGTTTTTAATGTGTTAGAAGTTATATGCACAAAAACTTATGTTAGGACTTCAATGATCAAGATTGTCAGTTTACAGCTTTCTGAGTCCAGTAATGCTGAAATAGTGTTTCTGTTGAAATGAAGTGAAATCAAGCCCAAATCTGCTCAAAAGCTTTTCTCTCTATTAGATAAAGCTGTTTCATTCAATATTCAGTGCAAATCTTGCCAAACTGAAACAAGCTTATGTCTTATGAAGTACAATGTTTTCTGCAATGCTGTAAGACAGTTTTTAATGTGTTAGAAGTTATATGCACAAAAACTTATGTTAGGACTTCAATGATCAAGATTGTCAGTTTACAGCTTTCTGAGTCCAGTAATGCTGAAATAGTGTTTCTGTTCAAATGAAGTGAAATCAAGCCCAAATCTGCTCAAAAGCTTTTCTCTCTAATAGAGAATGCGGTTTCAATCAGTATTCAGTGCAAATCTTGCCAAACTGAAACATGCTTATGTCTTATGAAATAAAATGTTTTCTGCAATGCTGTAAGACAGTTTTTAATGTGTTAGAAGTTATATGCACAAAAACTAATGTTAGGACTTCAATGATCAAGATTGTCAGTTTACAGCTTTCTGAGTCCAGTAATTTTGAAATAGTGTTTCTGTTCAAATGAAGTGAAATCAAGCCCAAATCTGCTCAAAAGCTTTTCTCTCTATTAGAGAAAGCTGTTTCCTTCAGTATTCAGTGCAAATCTTGCCAAACTGAAACATGCTTATGTCTTATGAAATAAAATGTTTTCTGCAATGCTGTAAGACAGTTTTTAATGTGTTAGAAGTTATATGCACAAAAACTAATGTTAGGACTTCAATGATCAAGATTGTCAGTTTACAGCTTTCTGAGTCCAGTAATGCTGAAATAGTGTTTCTGTTGAAATGAAGTGAAATTAAGCCCAAATCTGCTCAAAAGCTTTTCTCTCTATTAGATAAAGCTGTTTCATTCAGTATTCAGTGCAAATCTTGCCAAACTGAAACAAGCTTATGTCTTATGAAGTACAATGTTTTCTGCAATGCTGTAAGACAGTTTTTAATGTGTTAGAAGTTATATGCACAAAAACTTATGTTAGGACTTCAATGATCAAGATTGTCAGTTTACAGCTTTCTGAGTCCAGTAATGCTGAAATAGTGTTTCTGTTGAAATGAAGTGAAATCAAGCCCAAATCTGCTCAAAAGCTTTTCTCTCTATTAGATAAAGCTGTTTCATTCAGTATTCAGTGCAAATCTTGCCGAACTGAAACAAGCTTATGCCTTATGAATTACAATGTTTTCTGCAATGCTGTAAGACAGTTTTTAATGTGTTAGAAGTTATATGCACAAAAACTTATGTTAGGACTTCAATGATCAAGATTGTCAGTTTACAGCTTTCTGAGTCCAGTAATGCTGAAATAGTGTTTCTGTTGAAATGAAGTGAAATCAAGCCCAAATCTGCTCAAAAGCTTTTCTCTCTATTAGATAAAGCTGTTTCATTCAGTATTCAGTGAAAATCTTGCCAAACTGAAACAAGCTTATGCCTTATGAAGTACAATGTTTTCTGCAATGCTGTAAGACAGTTTTTAATGTGTTATAAGTTATAGGCACAAAAACTTATGTTAGGACTTCAATGATCAAGATTGTCAGTTTACAGCTTTCTGAGTCCAGTAATGCTGAAATAGTGTTTCTGTTCAAATGAAGTGAAATCAAGCCCAAATCTGCTCAAAAGCTTTTCTCTCTAATAGAGAATGCGGTTTCAATCAGTATTCAGTGCAAATCTTGCCAAACTGAAACATGCTTATGTCTTATGAAATAAAATGTTTTCTGCAATGCTGTAAGACAGTTTTTAATGTGTTAGAAGTTATATGCACAAAAACTAATGTTAGGACTTCAATGATCAAGATTGTCAGTTTACAGCTTTCTGAGTCCAGTAATGTTGAAATAGTGTTTCTGTTCAAATGAAGTGAAATCAAGCCCAAATCTGCTCAAAAGCTTTTCTCTCTATTAGAGAAAGCTGTTTCATTCAGTATTCAGTGCAAATCTTGCCAAACTGAAACATGCTTATGTCTTATGAAATAAAATGTTTTCTGCAATGCTGTAAGACAGTTTTTAATGTGTTAGAAGTTATATACACAAAAACTAATGTTAGGACTTCAATGATCAAGATTGTCAGTTTACAGCTTTCTGAGTCCAGTAATGCTGAAATAGTGTTTCTGTTGAAATGAAGTGAAATCAAGCCCAAATCTGCTCAAAAGCTTTTCTCTCTATTAGATAAAGCTGTTTCATTCAGTATTCAGTGCAAATCTTGCCAAACTGAAACAAGCTTATGCCTTATGAATTACAATGTTTTCTGCAATGCTGTAAGACAGTTTTTAATGTGTTAGAAGTTATATGCACAAAAACTTATGTTAGGACTTCAATGATCAAGATTGTCAGTTTACAGCTTTCTGAGTCCAGTAATGCTGAAATAGTGTTTCTGTTGAAATGAAGTGAAATCAAGCCCAAATCTGCTCAAAAGCTTTTCTCTCTATTAGATAAAGCTGTTTCATTCAGTATTCAGTGCAAATCTTGCCAAACTGAAACAAGCTTATGCCTTATGAAGTACAATGTTTTCTGCAATGCTGTAAGACAGTTTTTAATGTGTTATAAGTTATAGGCACAAAAACTTATGTTAGGACTTCAATGATCAAGATTGTCAGTTTACAGCTTTCTGAGTCCAGTAATGCTGAAATAGTGTTTCTGTTGAAATGAAGTGAAATCAAGCCCAAATCTGCTCAAAAGCTTTTCTCTCTATTAGATAAAGCTGTTTCATTCAATATTCAGTGCAAATCTTGCCAAACTGAAACAAGCTTATGTCTTATGAAGTACAATGTTTTCTGCAATGCTGTAAGACAGTTTTTAATGTGTTAGAAGTTATATGCACAAAAACTTATGTTAGGACTTCAATGATCAAGATTGTCAGTTTACAGCTTTCTGAGTCCAGTAATGCTGAAATAGTGTTTCTGTTCAAATGAAGTGAAATCAAGCCCAAATCTGCTCAAAAGCTTTTCTCTCTAATAGAGAATGCGGTTTCAATCAGTATTCAGTGCAAATCTTGCCAAACTGAAACATGCTTATGTCTTATGAAATAAAATGTTTTCTGCAATGCTGTAAGACAGTTTTTAATGTGTTAGAAGTTATATGCACAAAAACTAATGTTAGGACTTCAATGATCAAGATTGTCAGTTTACAGCTTTCTGAGTCCAGTAATTTTGAAATAGTGTTTCTGTTCAAATGAAGTGAAATCAAGCCCAAATCTGCTCAAAAGCTTTTCTCTCTATTAGAGAAAGCTGTTTCATTCAGTATTCAGTGCAAATCTTGCCAAACTGAAACATGCTTATGTCTTATGAAATAAAATGTTTTCTGCAATGCTGTAAGACAGTTTTTAATGTGTTAGAAGTTATATACACAAAAACTAATGTTAGGACTTCAATGATCAAGATTGTCAGTTTACAGCTTTCTGAGTCCAGTAATGCTGAAATAGTGTTTCTGTTGAAATGAAGTGAAATCAAGCCCAAATCTGCTCAAAAGCTTTTCTCTCTATTAGATAAAGCTGTTTCATTCAGTATTCAGTGCTAATCTTGCCAAACTGAAACAAGCTTATGTCTTATGAAATAAAATGTTTTCTGCAATGCTGTAAGACAGTTTTTAATGTGTTAGAAGTTATATGCACAAAAACTTATGTTAGGACTTCAATGATCAAGATTGTCAGTTTACAGCTTTCTGAGTCCAGTAATGCTGAAATAGTGTTTCTGTTGAAATGAAGTGAAATTAAGCCCAAATCTGCTCAAAAGCTTTTCTCTCTATTAGATAAAGCTGTTTCATTCAGTATTCAGTGCAAATCTTGCCAAACTGAAACAAGCTTATGTCTTATGAAGTACAATGTTTTCTGCAATGCTGTAAGACAGTTTTTAATGTGTTAGAAGTTATATGCACAAAAACTTATGTTAGGACTTCAATGATCAAGATTGTCAGTTTACAGCTTTCTGAGTCCAGTAATGCTGAAATAGTGTTTCTGTTGAAATGAAGTGAAATCAAGCCCAAATCTGCTCAAAAGCTTTTCTCTCTATTAGATAAAGCTGTTTCATTCAGTATTCAGTGCAAATCTTGCCAAACTGAAACAAGCTTATGCCTTATGAAGTACAATGTTTTCTGCAATGCTGTAAGACAGTTTTTAATGTGTTAGAAGTTATATGCACAAAAACTTATGTTAGGACTGCAATGATCAAGATTGTCAGTTTACAGCTTTCTGAGTCCAGTAATGCTGAAATAGTGTTTCTGTTCAAATGAAGTGAAATCAAGCCCAAATCTGCTCAAAAGCTTTTCTCTCTATTAGATAAAGCTGTTTCATTCAATATTCAGTGCAAATCTTGCCAAACTGAAACAAGCTCATGTCTTATGAAGTACAATGTTTTCTGCAATGCTGTAAGACAGTTTTTAATGTGTTAGAAGTTATATGCACAAAAACTTATGTTAGGACTTCAATGATCAAGATTGTCAGTTTACAGCTTTCTGAGTCCAGTAATGCTGAAATAGTGTTTCTGTTCAAATGAAGTGAAATCAAGCCCAAATCTGCTCAAAAGCTTTTCTCTCTAATAGAGAATGCGGTTTCAATCAGTATTCAGTGCAAATCTTGCCAAACTGAAACATGCTTATGTCTTATGAAATAAAATGTTTTCTGCAATGCTGTAAGACAGTTTTTAATGTGTTAGAAGTTATATGCACAAAAACTAATGTTAGGACTTCAATGATCAAGATTGTCAGTTTACAGCTTTCTGAGTCCAGTAATGTTGAAATAGTGTTTCTGTTCAAATGAAGTGAAATCAAGCCCAAATCTGCTCAAAAGCTTTTCTCTCTATTAGAGAAAGCTGTTTCATTCAGTATTCAGTGCAAATCTTGCCAAACTGAAACATGCTTATGTCTTATGAAATAAAATGTTTTCTGCAATGCTGTAAGACAGTTTTTAATGTGTTAGAAGTTATATACACAAAAACTAATGTTAGGACTTCAATGATCAAGATTGTCAGTTTACAGCTTTCTGAGTCCAGTAATGCTGAAATAGTGTTTCTGTTGAAATGAAGTGAAATCAAGCCCAAATCTGCTCAAAAGCTTTTCTCTCTATTAGATAAAGCTGTTTCATTCAGTATTCAGTGCTAATCTTGCCAAACTGAAACAAGCTTATGTCTTATGAAATAAAATGTTTTCTGCAATGCTGTAAGACAGTTTTTAATGTGTTAGAAGTTATATGCACAAAAACTTATGTTAGGACTTCAATGATCAAGATTGTCAGTTTACAGCTTTCTGAGTCCAGTAATGCTGAAATAGTGTTTCTGTTGAAATGAAGTGAAATTAAGCCCAAATCTGCTCAAAAGCTTTTCTCTCTATTAGATAAAGCTGTTTCATTCAGTATTCAGTGCAAATCTTGCCAAACTGAAACAAGCTTATGTCTTATGAAGTACAATGTTTTCTGCAATGCTGTAAGACAGTTTTTAATGTGTTAGAAGTTATATGCACAAAAACTTATGTTAGGACTTCAATGATCAAGATTGTCAGTTTACAGCTTTCTGAGTCCAGTAATGCTGAAATAGTGTTTCTGTTGAAATGAAGTGAAATCAAGCCCAAATCTGCTCAAAAGCTTTTCTCTCTATTAGATAAAGCTGTTTCATTCAGTATTCAGTGCAAATCTTGCCAAACTGAAACAAGCTTATGCCTTATGAAGTACAATGTTTTCTGCAATGCTGTAAGACAGTTTTTAATGTGTTAGAAGTTATATGCACAAAAACTTATGTTAGGACTGCAATGATCAAGATTGTCAGTTTACAGCTTTCTGAGTCCAGTAATGCTGAAATAGTGTTTCTGTTCAAATGAAGTGAAATCAAGCCCAAATCTGCTCAAAAGCTTTTCTCTCTATTAGATAAAGCTGTTTCATTCAATATTCAGTGCAAATCTTGCCAAACTGAAACAAGCTTATGTCTTATGAAGTACAATGTTTTCTGCAATGCTGTAAGACAGTTTTTAATGTGTTAGAAGTTATATGCACAAAAACTTATGTTAGGACTTCAATGATCAAGATTGTCAGTTTACAGCTTTCTGAGTCCAGTAATGCTGAAATAGTGTTTCTGTTCAAATGAAGTGAAATCAAGCCCAAATCTGCTCAAAAGCTTTTCTCTCTAATAGAGAATGCGGTTTCAATCAGTATTCAGTGCAAATCTTGCCAAACTGAAACATGCTTATGTCTTATGAAATAAAATGTTTTCTGCAATGCTGTAAGACAGTTTTTAATGTGTTAGAAGTTATATGCACAAAAACTAATGTTAGGACTTCAATGATCAAGATTGTCAGTTTACAGCTTTCTGAGTCCAGTAATGTTGAAATAGTGTTTCTGTTCAAATGAAGTGAAATCAAGCCCAAATCTGCTCAAAAGCTTTTCTCTCTATTAGAGAAAGCTGTTTCATTCAGTATTCAGTGCAAATCTTGCCAAACTGAAACATGCTTATGTCTTATGAAATAAAATGTTTTCTGCAATGCTGTAAGACAGTTTTTAATGTGTTAGAAGTTATATACACAAAAACTAATGTTAGGACTTCAATGATCAAGATTGTCAGTTTACAGCTTTCTGAGTCCAGTAATGCTGAAATAGTGTTTCTGTTGAAATGAAGTGAAATCAAGCCCAAATCTGCTCAAAAGCTTTTCTCTCTATTAGATAAAGCTGTTTCATTCAGTATTCAGTGCTAATCTTGCCAAACTGAAACAAGCTTATGTCTTATGAAATAAAATGTTTTCTGCAATGCTGTAAGACAGTTTTTAATGTGTTAGAAGTTATATGCACAAAAACTTATGTTAGGACTTCAATGATCAAGATTGTCAGTTTACAGCTTTCTGAGTCCAGTAATGCTGAAATAGTGTTTCTGTTGAAATGAAGTGAAATTAAGCCCAAATCTGCTCAAAAGCTTTTCTCTCTATTAGATAAAGCTGTTTCATTCAGTATTCAGTGCAAATCTTGCCAAACTGAAACAAGCTTATGTCTTATGAAGTACAATGTTTTCTGCAATGCTGTAAGACAGTTTTTAATGTGTTAGAAGTTATATGCACAAAAACTTATGTTAGGACTTCAATGATCAAGATTGTCAGTTTACAGCTTTCTGAGTCCAGTAATGCTGAAATAGTGTTTCTGTTGAAATGAAGTGAAATCAAGCCCAAATCTGCTCAAAAGCTTTTCTCTCTATTAGATAAAGCTGTTTCATTCAGTATTCAGTGCAAATCTTGCCAAACTGAAACAAGCTTATGCCTTATGAAGTACAATGTTTTCTGCAATGCTGTAAGACAGTTTTTAATGTGTTAGAAGTTATATGCACAAAAACTTATGTTAGGACTGCAATGATCAAGATTGTCAGTTTACAGCTTTCTGAGTCCAGTAATGCTGAAATAGTGTTTCTGTTCAAATGAAGTGAAATCAAGCCCAAATCTGCTCAAAAGCTTTTCTCTCTATTAGATAAAGCTGTTTCATTCAATATTCAGTGCAAATCTTGCCAAACTGAAACAAGCTTATGTCTTATGAAGTACAATGTTTTCTGCAATGCTGTAAGACAGTTTTTAATGTGTTAGAAGTTATATGCACAAAAACTTATGTTAGGACTTCAATGATCAAGATTGTCAGTTTACAGCTTTCTGAGTCCAGTAATGCTGAAATAGTGTTTCTGTTCAAATGAAGTGAAATCAAGCCCAAATCTGCTCAAAAGCTTTTCTCTCTAATAGAGAATGCGGTTTCAATCAGTATTCAGTGCAAATCTTGCCAAACTGAAACATGCTTATGTCTTATGAAATAAAATGTTTTCTGCAATGCTGTAAGACAGTTTTTAATGTGTTAGAAGTTATATGCACAAAAACTAATGTTAGGACTTCAATGATCAAGATTGTCAGTTTACAGCTTTCTGAGTCCAGTAATGTTGAAATAGTGTTTCTGTTCAAATGAAGTGAAATCAAGCCCAAATCTGCTCAAAAGCTTTTCTCTCTATTAGAGAAAGCTGTTTCATTCAGTATTCAGTGCAAATCTTGCCAAACTGAAACATGCTTATGTCTTATGAAATAAAATGTTTTCTGCAATGCTGTAAGACAGTTTTTAATGTGTTAGAAGTTATATACACAAAAACTAATGTTAGGACTTCAATGATCAAGATTGTCAGTTTACAGCTTTCTGAGTCCAGTAATGCTGAAATAGTGTTTCTGTTGAAATGAAGTGAAATCAAGCCCAAATCTGCTCAAAACCTTTCTCTCTATTAGATAAAGCTGTTTCATTCAGTATTCAGTGCTAATCTTGCCAAACTGAAACAAGCTTATGTCTTATGAAATAAAATGTTTTCTGCAATGCTGTAAGACAGTTTTTAATGTGTTAGAAGTTATATGCACAAAAACTTATGTTAGGACTTCAATGATCAAGATTGTCAGTTTACAGCTTTCTGAGTCCAGTAATGCTGAAATAGTGTTTCTGTTCAAATGAAGTGAAATCAAGCCCAAATCTGCTCAAAAGCTTTTCTCTCTAATAGAGAATGCGGTTTCAATCAGTATTCAGTGCAAATCTTGCCAAACTGAAACATGCTTATGTCTTATGAAATAAAATGTTTTCTGCAATGCTGTAAGACAGTTTTTAATGTGTTAGAAGTTATATGCACAAAAACTAATGTTAGGACTGCAATGATCAAGATTGTCAGTTTACAGCTTTCTGAGTCCAGTAATGTTGAAATAGTGTTTCTGTTCAAATGAAGTGAAATCAAGCCCAAATCTGCTCAAAAGCTTTTCTCTCTATTAGAGAAAGCTGTTTCATTCAGTATTCAGTGCAAATCTTGCCAAACTGAAACTTGCTTATGTCTTATGAAATAAAATGTTTTCTGCAATGCTGTAAGACAGTTTTTAATGTGTTAGAAGTTATATGCACAAAAACTTATGTTAGGACTTCAATGATCAAGATTGTCAGTTTACAGCTTTCTGAGTCCAGTAATGCTGAAATAGTGTTTCTGTTCAAATGAAGTGAAATCAAGCCCAAATCTGCTCAAAAGCTTTTCTCTCTAATAGAGAATGCGGTTTCAATCAGTATTCAGTGCAAATCTTGCCAAACTGAAACATGCTTATGTCTTATGAAATAAAATGTTTTCTGCAATGCTGTAAGACAGTTTTTAATGTGTTAGAAGTTATATGCACAAAAACTAATGTTAGGACTTCAATGATCAAGATTGTCAGTTTACAGCTTTCTGAGTCCAGTAATGTTGAAATAGTGTTTCTGTTCAAATGAAGTGAAATCAAGCCCAAATCTGCTCAAAAGCTTTTCTCTCTATTAGAGAAAGCTGTTTCATTCAGTATTCAGTGCAAATCTTGCCAAACTGAAACATGCTTATGTCTTATGAAATAAAATGTTTTCTGCAATGCTGTAAGACAGTTTTTAATGTGTTAGAAGTTATATACACAAAAACTAATGTTAGGACTTCAATGATCAAGATTGTCAGTTTACAGCTTTCTGAGTCCAGTAATGCTGAAATAGTGTTTCTGTTGAAATGAAGTGAAATCAAGCCCAAATCTGCTCAAAACCTTTCTCTCTATTAGATAAAGCTGTTTCATTCAGTATTCAGTGCTAATCTTGCCAAACTGAAACAAGCTTATGTCTTATGAAATAAAATGTTTTCTGCAATGCTGTAAGACAGTTTTTAATGTGTTAGAAGTTATATGCACAAAAACTTATGTTAGGACTTCAATGATCAAGATTGTCAGTTTACAGCTTTCTGAGTCCAGTAATGCTGAAATAGTGTTTCTGTTCAAATGAAGTGAAATCAAGCCCAAATCTGCTCAAAAGCTTTTCTCTCTAATAGAGAATGCGGTTTCAATCAGTATTCAGTGCAAATCTTGCCAAACTGAAACATGCTTATGTCTTATGAAATAAAATGTTTTCTGCAATGCTGTAAGACAGTTTTTAATGTGTTAGAAGTTATATGCACAAAAACTAATGTTAGGACTGCAATGATCAAGATTGTCAGTTTACAGCTTTCTGAGTCCAGTAATGTTGAAATAGTGTTTCTGTTCAAATGAAGTGAAATCAAGCCCAAATCTGCTCAAAAGCTTTTCTCTCTATTAGAGAAAGCTGTTTCATTCAGTATTCAGTGCAAATCTTGCCAAACTGAAACTTGCTTATGTCTTATGAAATAAAATGTTTTCTGCAATGCTGTAAGACAGTTTTTAATGTGTTAGAAGTTATATACACAAAAACTAATGTTAGGACTGCAATGATCAAGATTGTCAGTTTACAGCTTTCTGAGTCCAGTAATGCTGAAATAGTGTTTCTGTTCAAATGAAGTGAAATCAAGCCCAAATCTGCTCAAAAGCTTTTCTCTCTAATAGAGAATGCGGTTTCAATCAGTATTCAGTGCAAATCTTGCCAAACTGAAACATGCTTATGTCTTATGAAATAAAATGTTTTCTGCAATGCTGTAAGACAGTTTTTAATGTGTTAGAAGTTATATGCACAAAAACTAATGTTAGGACTTCAATGATCAAGATTGTCAGTTTACAGCTTTCTGAGTCCAGTAATGTTGAAATAGTGTTTCTGTTCAAATGAAGTGAAATCAAGCCCAAATCTGCTCAAAAGCTTTTCTCTCTATTAGAGAAAGCTGTTTCATTCAGTATTCAGTGCAAATCTTGCCAAACTGAAACATGCTTATGTCTTATGAAATAAAATGTTTTCTGCAATGCTGTAAGACAGTTTTTAATGTGTTAGAAGTTATATGCACAAAAACTTATGTTAGGACTTCAATGATCAAGATTGTCAGTTTACAGCTTTCTGAGTCCAGTAATGCTGAAATAGTGTTTCTGTTGAAATGAAGTGAAATCAAGCCCAAATCTGCTCAAAAGCTTTTCTCTCTATTAGATAAAGCTGTTTCATTCAGTATTCAGTGCAAATCTTGCCAAACTGAAACAAGCTTATGCCTTATGAAGTACAATGTTTTCTGCAATGCTGTAAGACAGTTTTTAATGTGTTAGAAGTTATATGCACAAAAACTTATGTTAGGACTTCAATGATCAAGATTGTCAGTTTACAGCTTTCTGAGTCCAGTAATGCTGAAATAGTGTTTCTGTTGAAATGAAGTGAAATCAAGCCCAAATCTGCTCAATAGCTTTTCTCTCTATTAGATAAAGCTGTTTCATTCAGTATTCAGTGCAAATCTTGCCAAACTGAAACAAGCTTATGCCTTATGAAGTACAATGTTTTCTGCAATGCTGTAAGACAGTTTTTAATGTGTTAGAAGTTATATGCACAAAAACTTATGTTAGGACTTCAATGATCAAGATTGTCAGTTTACAGCTTTCTGAGTCCAGTAATGCTGAAATAGTGTTTCTGTTCAAATGAAGTGAAATCAAGCCCAAATCTGCTCAAAAGCTTTTCTCTCTAATAGAGAATGCGGTTTCAATCAGTATTCAGTGCAAATCTTGCCAAACTGAAACATGCTTATGTCTTATGAAATAAAATGTTTTCTGCAATGCTGTAAGCCAGTTTTTAATGTGTTAGAAGTTATATGCACAAAAACTAATGTTAGGACTTCAATGATCAAGATTGTCAGTTTACAGCTTTCTGAGTCCAGTAATGTTGAAATAGTGTTTCTGTTCAAATGAAGTGAAATCAAGCCCAAATCTGCTCAAAAGCTTTTCTCTCTATTAGAGAAAGCTGTTTCATTCAGTATTCAGTGCAAATCTTGCCAAACTGAAACATGCTTATGTCTTATGAAATAAAATGTTTTCTGCAATGCTGTAAGACAGTTTTTAATGTGTTAGAAGTTATATACACAAAAACTAATGTTAGGACTTCAATGATCAAGATTGTCAGTTTACAGCTTTCTGAGTCCAGTAATGCTGAAATAGTGTTTCTGTTCAAATGAAGTGAAATCAAGCCCAAATCTGCTCAAAAGCTTTTCTCTCTATTAGAGGAAGCTGTTTCATTCAGTATTCAGTGCAAATCTTGCCAAACTGAAACAAGCTTATGCCTTATGAAGTACAATGTTTTCTGCAATGCTGTAAGACAGTTTTTAATGTGTTAGAAGTTATATGCACAAAAACTAATGTTAGGACTGCAATGATCAAGATTGTCAGTTTACAGCTTTCTGAGTCCAGTAATGTTGAAATAGTGTTTCTGTTCAAATGAAGTGAAATCAAGCCCAAATCTGCTCAAAAGCTTTTCTCTCTATTAGATAAAGCTGTTTCATTCAGTATTCAGTGCAAATCTTGCCAAACTGAAACAAGCTTATGCCTTATGAAGTACAATGTTTTCTGCAATGCTGTAAGACAGTTTTTAATGTGTTTGAAGTTATATGCACAAAAACTAATGTTAGGACTGCAATGATCAAGATTGTCAGTTTACAGCTTTCTGAGTCCAGTAATGCTGAAATAGTGTTTCTGTTCAAATGAAGTGAAATCAAGCCCAAATCTGCTCAAAAGCTTTTCTCTCTATTAGAGAAAGCTGTTTCATTCAGTATTCAGTGCAAATCTTGCCAAACTGAAACTTGCTTATGTCTTATGAAATAAAATGTTTTCTGCAATGCTGTAAGACAGTTTTTAATGTGTTAGAAGTTATATACACAAAAACTAATGTTAGGACTGCAATGATCAAGATTGTCAGTTTACAGCTTTCTGAGTCCAGTAATGCTGAAATAGTGTTTCTGTTCAAATGAAGTGAAATCAAGCCCAAATCTGCTCAAAAGCTTTTCTCTCTATTAGAGAAAGCTGTTTCATTCAGTATTCAGTGCAAATCTTGCCAAACTGAAACATGCTTATGTCTTATGAAATAAAATGTTTTCTGCAATGCTGTAAGACAGTTTTTAATGTGTTAGAAGTTATATACACAAAAACTAATGTTAGGACTGCAATGATCAAGATTGTCAGTTTACAGCTTTCTGAGTCCAGTAATGTTGAAATAGTGTTTCTGTTCAAATGAAGTGAAATCAAGCCCAAATCTGCTCAAAAGCTTTTCTCTCTATTAGAGAAAGCTGTTTCATTCAATATTCAGTGCAAATCTTGCCAAACTGAAACAAGCTTATGCCTTCTGAAGTACAATGTTTTCTGCAATGCTGTAAGACAGTTTTTAATGTGTTAGAAGTTATATGCACAAAAACTAATGTTAGGACTGCAATGATCAAGATTGTCAGTTTACAGCTTTCTGAGTCCAGTAATGCTGAAATAGTGTTTCTGTTCAAATGAAGTGAAATCAAGCCCAAATCTGCTCAAAAGCTTTTCTCTCTATTAGAGAAAGCTGTTTCATTCAGTATTCAGTGCAAATCTTGCCAAACTGAAACTTGCTTATGTCTTATGAAATAAAATGTTTTCTGCAATGCTGTAAGACAGTTTTTAATGTGTTAGAAGTTATATACACAAAAACTAATGTTAGGACTGCAATGATCAAGATTGTCAGTTTACAGCTTTCTGAGTCCAGTAATGCTGAAATAGTGTTTCTGTTCAAATGAAGTGAAATCAAGCCCAAATCTGCTCAAAAGCTTTTCTCTCTATTAGAGAAAGCTGTTTCATTCAGTATTCAGTGCAAATCTTGCCAAACTGAAACATGCTTATGTCTTATGAAATAAAATGTTTTCTGCAATGCTGTAAGACAGTTTTTAATGTGTTAGAAGTTATATACACAAAAACTAATGTTAGGACTGCAATGATCAAGATTGTCAGTTTACAGCTTTCTGAGTCCAGTAATGTTGAAATAGTGTTTCTGTTCAAATGAAGTGAAATCAAGCCCAAATCTGCTCAAAAGCTTTTCTCTCTATTAGAGAAAGCTGTTTCATTCAATATTCAGTGCAAATCTTGCCAAACTGAAACAAGCTTATGCCTTCTGAAGTACAATGTTTTCTGCAATGCTGTAAGACAGTTTTTAATGTGTTAGAAGTTATATGCACAAAAACTAATGTTAGGACTGCAATGATCAAGATTGTCAGTTTACAGCTTTCTGAGTCCAGTAATGTTGAAATAGTGTTTCTGTTCAAATGAAGTGAAATCAAGCCCAAATCTGCTCAAAAGCTTTTCTCTCTATTAGATAAAGCTGTTTCATTCAGTATTCAGTGCAAATCTTGCCAAACTGAAACAAGCTTATGTCTTATGAAGTACAATGTTTTCTGCAATGCTGTAAGACAGTTTTTAATGTGTTAGAAGTTATATGCACAAAAACTTATGTTAGGACTTCAATGATCAAGATTGTCAGTTTACAGCTTTCTGAGTCCAGTAATGCTGAAATAGTGTTTCTGTTGAAATGAAGTGAAATCAAGCCCAAATCTGCTCAAAAGCTTTTCTCTCTATTAGATAAAGCTGTTTCATTCAGTATTCAGTGCAAATCTTGCCAAACTGAAACAAGCTTATGCCTTATGAAGTACAATGTTTTCTGCAATGCTGTAAGACAGTTTTTAATGTGTTAGAAGTTATATGCACAAAAACTTATGTTAGGACTGCAATGATCAAGATTGTCAGTTTACAGCTTTCTGAGTCCAGTAATGCTGAAATAGTGTTTCTGTTCAAATGAAGTGAAATCAAGCCCAAATCTGCTCAAAAGCTTTTCTCTCTAATAGAGAATGCGGTTTCAATCAGTATTCAGTGCAAATCTTGCCAAACTGAAACATGCTTATGTCTTATGAAATAAAATGTTTTCTGCAATGCTGTAAGACAGTTTTTAATTTGTTAGAAGTTATATGCACAAAAACTAATGTTAGGACTTCAATGATCAAGATTGTCAGTTTACAGCTTTCTGAGTCCAGTAATGTTGAAATAGTGTTTCTGTTCAAATGAAGTGAAATCAAGCCCAAATCTGCTCAAAAGCTTTTCTCTCTATTAGAGAAAGCTGTTTCATTCAGTATTCAGTGCAAATCTTGCCAAACTGAAACATGCTTATGTCTTATGAAATAAAATGTTTTCTGCAATGCTGTAAGACAGTTTTTAATGTGTTAGAAGTTATATACACAAAAACTAATGTTAGGACTTCAATGATCAAGATTGTCAGTTTACAGCTTTCTGAGTCCAGTAATGCTGAAATAGTGTTTCTGTTGAAATGAAGTGAAATCAAGCCCAAATCTGCTCAAAAGCTTTTCTCTCTATTAGAGGAAGCTGTTTCATTCAGTATTCAGTGCAAATCTTGCCAAACTGAAACAAGCTTATGCCTTATGAAGTACAATGTTTTCTGCAATGCTGTAAGACAGTTTTTAATGTGTTAGAAGTTATATGCACAAAAACTAATGTTAGGACTGCAATGATCAAGATTGTCAGTTTACAGCTTTCTGAGTCCAGTAATGTTGAAATAGTGTTTCTGTTCAAATGAAGTGAAATCAAGCCCAAATCTGCTCAAAAGCTTTTCTCTCTATTAGATAAAGCTGTTTCATTCAGTATTCAGTGCAAATCTTGCCAAACTGAAACAAGCTTATGCCTTATGAAGTACAATGTTTTCTGCAATGCTGTAAGACAGTTTTTAATGTGTTTGAAGTTATATGCACAAAAACTAATGTTAGGACTGCAATGATCAAGATTGTCAGTTTACAGCTTTCTGAGTCCAGTAATGCTGAAATAGTGTTTCTGTTCAAATGAAGTGAAATCAAGCCCAAATCTGCTCAAAAGCTTTTCTCTCTATTAGAGAAAGCTGTTTCATTCAGTATTCAGTGCAAATCTTGCCAAACTGAAACTTGCTTATGTCTTATGAAATAAAATGTTTTCTGCAATGCTGTAAGACAGTTTTTAATGTGTTAGAAGTTATATACACAAAAACTAATGTTAGGACTGCAATGATCAAGATTGTCAGTTTACAGCTTTCTGAGTCCAGTAATGCTGAAATAGTGTTTCTGTTCAAATGAAGTGAAATCAAGCCCAAATCTGCTCAAAAGCTTTTCTCTCTATTAGAGAAAGCTGTTTCATTCAGTATTCAGTGCAAATCTTGCCAAACTGAAACATGCTTATGTCTTATGAAATAAAATGTTTTCTGCAATGCTGTAAGACAGTTTTTAATGTGTTAGAAGTTATATACACAAAAACTAATGTTAGGACTGCAATGGTCAAGATTGTCAGTTTACAGCTTTCTGAGTCCAGTAATGTTGAAATAGTGTTTCTGTTCAAATGAAGTGAAATCAAGCCCAAATCTGCTCAAAAGCTTTTCTCTCTATTAGAGAAAGCTGTTTCATTCAATATTCAGTGCAAATCTTGCCAAACTGAAACAAGCTTATGCCTTATGAAGTACAATGTTTTCTGCAATGCTGTAAGACAGTTTTTAATGTGTTAGAAGTTATATGCACAAAAACTAATGTTAGGACTTCAATGATCAAGATTGTCAGTTTACAGCTTTCTGAGTCCAGTAATGTTGAAATAGTGTTTCTGTTCAAATGAAGTGAAATCAAGCCCAAATCTGCTCAAAAGCTTTTCTCTCTATTAGAGAAAGCTGTTTCATTCAGTATTCAGTGCAAATCTTGCCAAACTGAAACATGCTTATGTCTTATGAAATAAAATGTTTTCTGCAATGCTGTAAGACAGTTTTTAATGTGTTAGAAGTTATATGCACAAAAACTAATGTTAGGACTTCAATGATCAAGATTGTCAGTTTACAGCTTTCTGAGTCCAGTAATGCTGAAATAGTGTTTCTGTTCAAATGAAGTGAAATTAAGCCCAAATCTGCTCAAAAGCTTTTCTCTCTATTAGATAAAGCTGTTTCATTCAGTATTCAGTGCAAATCTTGCCAAACTGAAACAAGCTTATGTCTTATGAAGTACAATGTTTTCTGCAATGCTGTAAGACAGTTTTTAATGTGTTAGAAGTTATATGCACAAAAACTTATGTTAGGACTTCAATGATCAAGATTGTCAGTTTACAGCTTTCTGAGTCCAGTAATGCTGAAATAGTGTTTCTGTTGAAATGAAGTGAAATCAAGCCCAAATCTGCTCAAAAGCTTTTCTCTCTATTAGATAAAGCTGTTTCATTCAGTATTCAGTGCAAATCTTGCCAAACTGAAACAAGCTTATGCCTTATGAATTACAATGTTTTCTGCAATGCTGTAAGACAGTTTTTAATGTGTTAGAAGTTATATGCACAAAAACTTATGTTAGGACTTCAATGATCAAGATTGTCAGTTTACAGCTTTCTGAGTCCAGTAATGCTGAAATAGTGTTTCTGTTGAAATGAAGTGAAATCAAGCCCAAATCTGCTCAAAAGCTTTTCTCTCTATTAGATAAAGCTGTTTCATTCAGTATTCAGTGCAAATCTTGCCAAACTGAAACAAGCTTATGCCTTATGAAGTACAATGTTTTCTGCAATGCTGTAAGACAGTTTTTAATGTGTTATAAGTTATATGCACAAAAACTTATGTTAGGACTTCAATGATCAAGATTGTCAGTTTACAGCTTTCTGAGTCCAGTAATGCTGAAATAGTGTTTCTGTTCAAATGAAGTGAAATCAAGCCCAAATCTGCTCAAAAGCTTTTCTCTCTAATAGAGAATGCGGTTTCAATCAGTATTCAGTGCAAATCTTGCCAAACTGAAACATGCTTATGTCTTATGAAATAAAATGTTTTCTGCAATGCTGTAAGACAGTTTTTAATGTGTTAGAAGTTATATGCACAAAAACTAATGTTAGGACTTCAATGATCAAGATTGTCAGTTTACAGCTTTCTGAGTCCAGTAATGCTGAAATAGTGTTTCTGTTCAAATGAAGTGAAATCAAGCCCAAATCTGCTCAAAAGCTTTTCTCTCTATTAGAGGAAGCTGTTTCATTCAGTATTCAGTGCAAATCTTGCCAAACTGAAACAAGCTTATGCCTTATGAAGTACAATGTTTTCTGCAATGCTGTAAGACAGTTTTTAATGTGTTAGAAGTTATATGCACAAAAACTAATGTTAGGACTGCAATGATCAAGATTGTCAGTTTACAGCTTTCTGAGTCCAGTAATGTTGAAATAGTGTTTCTGTTCAAATGAAGTGAAATCAAGCCCAAATCTGCTCAAAAGCTTTTCTCTCTATTAGAGAAAGCTGTTTCATTCAATATTCAGTGCAAATCTTGCCAAACTGAAACAAGCTTATGCCTTATGAAGTACATTGTTTTCTGCAATGCTGTAAGACAGTTTTTAATGTGTTAGAAGTTATATGCACAAAAACTTATGTTAGGACTTCAATGATCAAGATTGTCAGTTTACAGCTTTCTGAGTCCAGTAATGCTGAAATAGTGTTTCTGTTGAAATGAAGTGAAATCAAGCCCAAATCTGCTCAAAAGCTTTTCTCTCTATTAGATAAAGCTGTTTCATTCAGTATTCAGTGCAAATCTTGCCAAACTGAAACAAGCTTATGCCTTATGAAGTACAATGTTTTCTGCAATGCTGTAAGACAGTTTTTAATGTGTTTGAAGTTATATGCACAAAAACTAATGTTAGGACTGCAATGATCAAGATTGTCAGTTTACAGCTTTCTGAGTCCAGTAATGCTGAAATAGTGTTTCTGTTCAAATGAAGTGAAATCAAGCCCAAATCTGCTCAAAAGCTTTTCTCTCTATTAGAGAAAGCTGTTTCATTCAGTATTCAGTGCAAATCTTGCCAAACTGAAACTTGCTTATGTCTTATGAAATAAAATGTTTTCTGCAATGCTGTAAGACAGTTTTTAATGTGTTAGAAGTTATATACACAAAAACTAATGTTAGGACTGCAATGATCAAGATTGTCAGTTTACAGCTTTCTGAGTCCAGTAATGCTGAAATAGTGTTTCTGTTCAAATGAAGTGAAATCAAGCCCAAATCTGCTCAAAAGCTTTTCTCTCTATTAGATAAAGCTGTTTCATTCAGTATTCAGTGCTAATCTTGCCAAACTGAAACAAGCTTATGTCTTATGAAATAAAATGTTTTCTGCAATGCTGTAAGACAGTTTTTAATGTGTTAGAAGTTATATGCACAAAAACTTATGTTAGGACTTCAATGATCAAGATTGTCAGTTTACAGCTTTCTGAGTCCAGTAATGCTGAAATAGTGTTTCTGTTGAAATGAAGTGAAATCAAGCCCAAATCTGCTCAAAAGCTTTTCTCTCTATTAGAGAAAGCTGTTTCATTCAGTATTCAGTGCAAATCTTGCCAAACTGAAACATGCTTATGTCTTATGAAATAAAATGTTTTCTGCAATGCTGTAAGACAGTTTTTAATGTGTTAGAAGTTATATACACAAAAACTAATGTTAGGACTTCAATGATCAAGATTGTCAGTTTACAGCTTTCTGAGTCCAGTAATGCTGAAATAGTGTTTCTGTTGAAATGAAGTGAAATCAAGCCCAAATCTGCTCAAAAGCTTTTCTCTCTATTAGATAAAGCTGTTTCATTCAGTATTCAGTGCTAATCTTGCCAAACTGAAACAAGCTTATGTCTTATAAAATAAAATGTTTTCTGCAATGCTGTAAGACAGTTTTTAATGTGTTAGAAGTTATATGCACAAAAACTTATGTTAGGACTTCAATGATCAAGATTGTCAGTTTACAGCTTTCTGAGTCCAGTAATGCTGAAATAGTGTTTCTGTTGAAATGAAGTGAAATTAAGCCCAAATCTGCTCAAAAGCTTTTCTCTCTATTAGATAAAGCTGTTTCATTCAGTATTCAGTGCAAATCTTGCCAAACTGAAACAAGCTTATGTCTTATGAAGTACAATGTTTTCTGCAATGCTGTAAGACAGTTTTTAATGTGTTAGAAGTTATATGCACAAAAACTTATGTTAGGACTTCAATGATCAAGATTGTCAGTTTACAGCTTTCTGAGTCCAGTAATGCTGAAATAGTGTTTCTGTTGAAATGAAGTGAAATCAAGCCCAAATCTGCTCAAAAGCTTTTCTCTCTATTAGAGAAAGCTGTTTCATTCAGTATTCAGTGCAAATCTTGCCAAACTGAAACATGCTTATGTCTTATGAAATAAAATGTTTTCTGCAATGCTGTAAGACAGTTTTTAATGTGTTAGAAGTTATATACACAAAAACTAATGTTAGGACTGCAATGATCAAGATTGTCAGTTTACAGCTTTCTGAGTCCAGTAATGTTGAAATAGTGTTTCTGTTCAAATGAAGTGAAATCAAGCCCAAATCTGCTCAAAAGCTTTTCTCTCTATTAGAGAAAGCTGTTTCATTCAATATTCAGTGCAAATCTTGCCAAACTGAAACAAGCTTATGCCTTCTGAAGTACAATGTTTTCTGCAATGCTGTAAGACAGTTTTTAATGTGTTAGAAGTTATATGCACAAAAACTAATGTTAGGACTGCAATGATCAAGATTGTCAGTTTACAGCTTTCTGAGTCCAGTAATGTTGAAATAGTGTTTCTGTTCAAATGAAGTGAAATCAAGCCCAAATCTGCTCAAAAGCTTTTCTCTCTATTAGATAAAGCTGTTTCATTCAGTATTCAGTGCAAATCTTGCCAAACTGAAACAAGCTTATGTCTTATGAAGTACAATGTTTTCTGCAATGCTGTAAGACAGTTTTTAATGTGTTAGAAGTTATATGCACAAAAACTTATGTTAGGACTTCAATGATCAAGATTGTCAGTTTACAGCTTTCTGAGTCCAGTAATGCTGAAATAGTGTTTCTGTTGAAATGAAGTGAAATCAAGCCCAAATCTGCTCAAAAGCTTTTCTCTCTATTAGATAAAGCTGTTTCATTCAGTATTCAGTGCAAATCTTGCCAAACTGAAACAAGCTTATGCCTTATGAAGTACAATGTTTTCTGCAATGCTGTAAGACAGTTTTTAATGTGTTAGAAGTTATATGCACAAAAACTTATGTTAGGACTGCAATGATCAAGATTGTCAGTTTACAGCTTTCTGAGTCCAGTAATGCTGAAATAGTGTTTCTGTTCAAATGAAGTGAAATCAAGCCCAAATCTGCTCAAAAGCTTTTCTCTCTAATAGAGAATGCGGTTTCAATCAGTATTCAGTGCAAATCTTGCCAAACTGAAACATGCTTATGTCTTATGAAATAAAATGTTTTCTGCAATGCTGTAAGACAGTTTTTAATTTGTTAGAAGTTATATGCACAAAAACTAATGTTAGGACTTCAATGATCAAGATTGTCAGTTTACAGCTTTCTGAGTCCAGTAATGTTGAAATAGTGTTTCTGTTCAAATGAAGTGAAATCAAGCCCAAATCTGCTCAAAAGCTTTTCTCTCTATTAGAGAAAGCTGTTTCATTCAGTATTCAGTGCAAATCTTGCCAAACTGAAACATGCTTATGTCTTATGAAATAAAATGTTTTCTGCAATGCTGTAAGACAGTTTTTAATGTGTTAGAAGTTATATACACAAAAACTAATGTTAGGACTTCAATGATCAAGATTGTCAGTTTACAGCTTTCTGAGTCCAGTAATGCTGAAATAGTGTTTCTGTTGAAATGAAGTGAAATCAAGCCCAAATCTGCTCAAAAGCTTTTCTCTCTATTAGAGGAAGCTGTTTCATTCAGTATTCAGTGCAAATCTTGCCAAACTGAAACAAGCTTATGCCTTATGAAGTACAATGTTTTCTGCAATGCTGTAAGACAGTTTTTAATGTGTTAGAAGTTATATGCACAAAAACTAATGTTAGGACTGCAATGATCAAGATTGTCAGTTTACAGCTTTCTGAGTCCAGTAATGTTGAAATAGTGTTTCTGTTCAAATGAAGTGAAATCAAGCCCAAATCTGCTCAAAAGCTTTTCTCTCTATTAGATAAAGCTGTTTCATTCAGTATTCAGTGCAAATCTTGCCAAACTGAAACAAGCTTATGCCTTATGAAGTACAATGTTTTCTGCAATGCTGTAAGACAGTTTTTAATGTGTTTGAAGTTATATGCACAAAAACTAATGTTAGGACTGCAATGATCAAGATTGTCAGTTTACAGCTTTCTGAGTCCAGTAATGCTGAAATAGTGTTTCTGTTCAAATGAAGTGAAATCAAGCCCAAATCTGCTCAAAAGCTTTTCTCTCTATTAGAGAAAGCTGTTTCATTCAGTATTCAGTGCAAATCTTGCCAAACTGAAACTTGCTTATGTCTTATGAAATAAAATGTTTTCTGCAATGCTGTAAGACAGTTTTTAATGTGTTAGAAGTTATATACACAAAAACTAATGTTAGGACTGCAATGATCAAGATTGTCAGTTTACAGCTTTCTGAGTCCAGTAATGCTGAAATAGTGTTTCTGTTCAAATGAAGTGAAATCAAGCCCAAATCTGCTCAAAAGCTTTTCTCTCTATTAGAGAAAGCTGTTTCATTCAGTATTCAGTGCAAATCTTGCCAAACTGAAACATGCTTATGTCTTATGAAATAAAATGTTTTCTGCAATGCTGTAAGACAGTTTTTAATGTGTTAGAAGTTATATACACAAAAACTAATGTTAGGACTTCAATGATCAAGATTGTCAGTTTACAGCTTTCTGAGTCCAGTAATGCTGAAATAGTGTTTCTGTTGAAATGAAGTGAAATCAAGCCCAAATCTGCTCAAAAGCTTTTCTCTCTATTAGAGGAAGCTGTTTCATTCAGTATTCAGTGCAAATCTTGCCAAACTGAAACAAGCTTATGCCTTATGAAGTACAATGTTTTCTGCAATGCTGTAAGACAGTTTTTAATGTGTTAGAAGTTATATGCACAAAAACTAATGTTAGGACTGCAATGATCAAGATTGTCAGTTTACAGCTTTCTGAGTCCAGTAATGTTGAAATAGTGTTTCTGTTCAAATGAAGTGAAATCAAGCCCAAATCTGCTCAAAAGCTTTTCTCTCTATTAGATAAAGCTGTTTCATTCAGTATTCAGTGCAAATCTTGCCAAACTGAAACAAGCTTATGCCTTATGAAGTACAATGTTTTCTGCAATGCTGTAAGACAGTTTTTAATGTGTTTGAAGTTATATGCACAAAAACTAATGTTAGGACTGCAATGATCAAGATTGTCAGTTTACAGCTTTCTGAGTCCAGTAATGCTGAAATAGTGTTTCTGTTCAAATGAAGTGAAATCAAGCCCAAATCTGCTCAAAAGCTTTTCTCTCTATTAGAGAAAGCTGTTTCATTCAGTATTCAGTGCAAATCTTGCCAAACTGAAACTTGCTTATGTCTTATGAAATAAAATGTTTTCTGCAATGCTGTAAGACAGTTTTTAATGTGTTAGAAGTTATATACACAAAAACTAATGTTAGGACTGCAATGATCAAGATTGTCAGTTTACAGCTTTCTGAGTCCAGTAATGCTGAAATAGTGTTTCTGTTCAAATGAAGTGAAATCAAGCCCAAATCTGCTCAAAAGCTTTTCTCTCTATTAGAGAAAGCTGTTTCATTCAGTATTCAGTGCAAATCTTGCCAAACTGAAACATGCTTATGTCTTATGAAATAAAATGTTTTCTGCAATGCTGTAAGACAGTTTTTAATGTGTTAGAAGTTATATACACAAAAACTAATGTTAGGACTGCAATGGTCAAGATTGTCAGTTTACAGCTTTCTGAGTCCAGTAATGTTGAAATAGTGTTTCTGTTCAAATGAAGTGAAATCAAGCCCAAATCTGCTCAAAAGCTTTTCTCTCTATTAGAGAAAGCTGTTTCATTCAATATTCAGTGCAAATCTTGCCAAACTGAAACAAGCTTATGCCTTATGAAGTACAATGTTTTCTGCAATGCTGTAAGACAGTTTTTAATGTGTTAGAAGTTATATGCACAAAAACTAATGTTAGGACTTCAATGATCAAGATTGTCAGTTTACAGCTTTCTGAGTCCAGTAATGTTGAAATAGTGTTTCTGTTCAAATGAAGTGAAATCAAGCCCAAATCTGCTCAAAAGCTTTTCTCTCTATTAGAGAAAGCTGTTTCATTCAGTATTCAGTGCAAATCTTGCCAAACTGAAACATGCTTATGTCTTATGAAATAAAATGTTTTCTGCAATGCTGTAAGACAGTTTTTAATGTGTTAGAAGTTATATGCACAAAAACTAATGTTAGGACTTCAATGATCAAGATTGTCAGTTTACAGCTTTCTGAGTCCAGTAATGCTGAAATAGTGTTTCTGTTCAAATGAAGTGAAATTAAGCCCAAATCTGCTCAAAAGCTTTTCTCTCTATTAGATAAAGCTGTTTCATTCAGTATTCAGTGCAAATCTTGCCAAACTGAAACAAGCTTATGTCTTATGAAGTACAATGTTTTCTGCAATGCTGTAAGACAGTTTTTAATGTGTTAGAAGTTATATGCACAAAAACTTATGTTAGGACTTCAATGATCAAGATTGTCAGTTTACAGCTTTCTGAGTCCAGTAATGCTGAAATAGTGTTTCTGTTGAAATGAAGTGAAATCAAGCCCAAATCTGCTCAAAAGCTTTTCTCTCTATTAGATAAAGCTGTTTCATTCAGTATTCAGTGCAAATCTTGCCAAACTGAAACAAGCTTATGCCTTATGAATTACAATGTTTTCTGCAATGCTGTAAGACAGTTTTTAATGTGTTAGAAGTTATATGCACAAAAACTTATGTTAGGACTTCAATGATCAAGATTGTCAGTTTACAGCTTTCTGAGTCCAGTAATGCTGAAATAGTGTTTCTGTTGAAATGAAGTGAAATCAAGCCCAAATCTGCTCAAAAGCTTTTCTCTCTATTAGATAAAGCTGTTTCATTCAGTATTCAGTGCAAATCTTGCCAAACTGAAACAAGCTTATGCCTTATGAAGTACAATGTTTTCTGCAATGCTGTAAGACAGTTTTTAATGTGTTATAAGTTATATGCACAAAAACTTATGTTAGGACTTCAATGATCAAGATTGTCAGTTTACAGCTTTCTGAGTCCAGTAATGCTGAAATAGTGTTTCTGTTCAAATGAAGTGAAATCAAGCCCAAATCTGCTCAAAAGCTTTTCTCTCTAATAGAGAATGCGGTTTCAATCAGTATTCAGTGCAAATCTTGCCAAACTGAAACATGCTTATGTCTTATGAAATAAAATGTTTTCTGCAATGCTGTAAGACAGTTTTTAATGTGTTAGAAGTTATATGCACAAAAACTAATGTTAGGACTTCAATGATCAAGATTGTCAGTTTACAGCTTTCTGAGTCCAGTAATGCTGAAATAGTGTTTCTGTTCAAATGAAGTGAAATCAAGCCCAAATCTGCTCAAAAGCTTTTCTCTCTATTAGAGGAAGCTGTTTCATTCAGTATTCAGTGCAAATCTTGCCAAACTGAAACAAGCTTATGCCTTATGAAGTACAATGTTTTCTGCAATGCTGTAAGACAGTTTTTAATGTGTTAGAAGTTATATGCACAAAAACTAATGTTAGGACTGCAATGATCAAGATTGTCAGTTTACAGCTTTCTGAGTCCAGTAATGTTGAAATAGTGTTTCTGTTCAAATGAAGTGAAATCAAGCCCAAATCTGCTCAAAAGCTTTTCTCTCTATTAGAGAAAGCTGTTTCATTCAATATTCAGTGCAAATCTTGCCAAACTGAAACAAGCTTATGCCTTATGAAGTACATTGTTTTCTGCAATGCTGTAAGACAGTTTTTAATGTGTTAGAAGTTATATGCACAAAAACTTATGTTAGGACTTCAATGATCAAGATTGTCAGTTTACAGCTTTCTGAGTCCAGTAATGCTGAAATAGTGTTTCTGTTGAAATGAAGTGAAATCAAGCCCAAATCTGCTCAAAAGCTTTTCTCTCTATTAGATAAAGCTGTTTCATTCAGTATTCAGTGCAAATCTTGCCAAACTGAAACAAGCTTATGCCTTATGAAGTACAATGTTTTCTGCAATGCTGTAAGACAGTTTTTAATGTGTTTGAAGTTATATGCACAAAAACTAATGTTAGGACTGCAATGATCAAGATTGTCAGTTTACAGCTTTCTGAGTCCAGTAATGCTGAAATAGTGTTTCTGTTCAAATGAAGTGAAATCAAGCCCAAATCTGCTCAAAAGCTTTTCTCTCTATTAGAGAAAGCTGTTTCATTCAGTATTCAGTGCAAATCTTGCCAAACTGAAACTTGCTTATGTCTTATGAAATAAAATGTTTTCTGCAATGCTGTAAGACAGTTTTTAATGTGTTAGAAGTTATATACACAAAAACTAATGTTAGGACTGCAATGATCAAGATTGTCAGTTTACAGCTTTCTGAGTCCAGTAATGCTGAAATAGTGTTTCTGTTCAAATGAAGTGAAATCAAGCCCAAATCTGCTCAAAAGCTTTTCTCTCTATTAGATAAAGCTGTTTCATTCAGTATTCAGTGCTAATCTTGCCAAACTGAAACAAGCTTATGTCTTATGAAATAAAATGTTTTCTGCAATGCTGTAAGACAGTTTTTAATGTGTTAGAAGTTATATGCACAAAAACTTATGTTAGGACTTCAATGATCAAGATTGTCAGTTTACAGCTTTCTGAGTCCAGTAATGCTGAAATAGTGTTTCTGTTGAAATGAAGTGAAATCAAGCCCAAATCTGCTCAAAAGCTTTTCTCTCTATTAGAGAAAGCTGTTTCATTCAGTATTCAGTGCAAATCTTGCCAAACTGAAACATGCTTATGTCTTATGAAATAAAATGTTTTCTGCAATGCTGTAAGACAGTTTTTAATGTGTTAGAAGTTATATACACAAAAACTAATGTTAGGACTTCAATGATCAAGATTGTCAGTTTACAGCTTTCTGAGTCCAGTAATGCTGAAATAGTGTTTCTGTTGAAATGAAGTGAAATCAAGCCCAAATCTGCTCAAAAGCTTTTCTCTCTATTAGATAAAGCTGTTTCATTCAGTATTCAGTGCTAATCTTGCCAAACTGAAACAAGCTTATGTCTTATAAAATAAAATGTTTTCTGCAATGCTGTAAGACAGTTTTTAATGTGTTAGAAGTTATATGCACAAAAACTTATGTTAGGACTTCAATGATCAAGATTGTCAGTTTACAGCTTTCTGAGTCCAGTAATGCTGAAATAGTGTTTCTGTTGAAATGAAGTGAAATTAAGCCCAAATCTGCTCAAAAGCTTTTCTCTCTATTAGATAAAGCTGTTTCATTCAGTATTCAGTGCAAATCTTGCCAAACTGAAACAAGCTTATGTCTTATGAAGTACAATGTTTTCTGCAATGCTGTAAGACAGTTTTTAATGTGTTAGAAGTTATATGCACAAAAACTTATGTTAGGACTTCAATGATCAAGATTGTCAGTTTACAGCTTTCTGAGTCCAGTAATGCTGAAATAGTGTTTCTGTTGAAATGAAGTGAAATCAAGCCCAAATCTGCTCAAAAGCTTTTCTCTCTATTAGATAAAGCTGTTTCATTCAGTATTCAGTGCAAATCTTGCCAAACTGAAACAAGCTTATGCCTTATGAAGTACAATGTTTTCTGCAATGCTGTAAGACAGTTTTTAATGTGTTAGAAGTTATATGCACAAAAACTTATGTTAGGACTTCAATGATCAAGATTGTCAGTTTACAGCTTTCTGAGTCCAGTAATGCTGAAATAGTGTTTCTGTTGAAATGAAGTGAAATCAAGCCCAAATCTGCTCAATAGCTTTTCTCTCTATTAGATAAAGCTGTTTCATTCAGTATTCAGTGCAAATCTTGCCAAACTGAAACAAGCTTATGCCTTATGAAGTACAATGTTTTCTGCAATGCTGTAAGACAGTTTTTAATGTGTTAGAAGTTATATGCACAAAAACTAATGTTAGGACTTCAATGATCAAGATTGTCAGTTTACAGCTTTCTGAGTCCAGTAATGTTGAAATAGTGTTTCTGTTCAAATGAAGTGAAATCAAGCCCAAATCTGCTCAAAAGCTTTTCTCTCTATTAGAGAAAGCTGTTTCATTCAGTATTCAGTGCAAATCTTGCCAAACTGAAACAAGCTTATGCCTTATGAAGTACAATGTTTTCTGCAATGCTGTAAGACAGTTTTTAATGTGTTAGAAGTTATATGCACAAAAACTAATGTTAGGACTGCAATGATCAA
Organism: Carassius gibelio; assembly: GCF_023724105.1. NCBI lineage: Eukaryota > Metazoa > Chordata > Actinopteri > Cypriniformes > Cyprinidae > Carassius > Carassius gibelio. The sequence continues at coordinate 432,212 of NC_068376.1, read as the reverse complement.
GATTGTCAGTTTACAGCTTTCTGAGTCCAGTAATGTTGAAATAGTGTTTCTGTTCAAATGAAGTGAAATCAAGCCCAAATCTGCTCAAAAGCTTTTCTCTCTATTAGAGAAAGCTGTTTCATTCAATATTCAGTGCAAATCTTGCCAAACTGAAACAAGCTTAAGCCTTATGAAGTACAATGTTTTCTGCAATGCTGTAAGACAGTTTTTAATGTGTTAGAAGTTATATGCACAAAAACTTATGTTAGGACTTCAATGATCAAGATTGTCAGTTTACAGCTTTCTGAGTCCAGTAATGCTGAAATAGTGTTTCTGTTGAAATGAAGTGAAATCAAGCCCAAATCTGCTCAAAAGCTTTTCTCTCTATTAGATAAAGCTGTTTCATTCAATATTCAGTGCAAATCTTGCCAAACTGAAACAAGCTTATGTCTTATGAAGTACAATGTTTTCTGCAATGCTGTAAGACAGTTTTTAATGTGTTAGAAGTTATATGCACAAAAACTTATGTTAGGACTTCAATGATCAAGATTGTCAGTTTACAGCTTTCTGAGTCCAGTAATGCTGAAATAGTGTTTCTGTTCAAATGAAGTGAAATCAAGCCCAAATCTGCTCAAAAGCTTTTCTCTCTAATAGAGAATGCGGTTTCAATCAGTATTCAGTGCAAATCTTGCCAAACTGAAACATGCTTATGTCTTATGAAATAAAATGTTTTCTGCAATGCTGTAAGACAGTTTTTAATGTGTTAGAAGTTATATGCACAAAAACTAATGTTAGGACTTCAATGATCAAGATTGTCAGTTTACAGCTTTCTGAGTCCAGTAATTTTGAAATAGTGTTTCTGTTCAAATGAAGTGAAATCAAGCCCAAATCTGCTCAAAAGCTTTTCTCTCTATTAGAGAAAGCTGTTTCATTCAGTATTCAGTGCAAATCTTGCCAAACTGAAACATGCTTATGTCTTATGAAATAAAATGTTTTCTGCAATGCTGTAAGACAGTTTTTAATGTGTTAGAAGTTATATACACAAAAACTAATGTTAGGACTTCAATGATCAAGATTGTCAGTTTACAGCTTTCTGAGTCCAGTAATGCTGAAATAGTGTTTCTGTTGAAATGAAGTGAAATCAAGCCCAAATCTGCTCAAAAGCTTTTCTCTCTATTAGATAAAGCTGTTTCATTCAGTATTCAGTGCTAATCTTGCCAAACTGAAACAAGCTTATGTCTTATGAAATAAAATGTTTTCTGCAATGCTGTAAGACAGTTTTTAATGTGTTAGAAGTTATATGCACAAAAACTTATGTTAGGACTTCAATGATCAAGATTGTCAGTTTACAGCTTTCTGAGTCCAGTAATGCTGAAATAGTGTTTCTGTTGAAATGAAGTGAAATCAAGCCCAAATCTGCTCAAAAGCTTTTCTCTCTATTAGATAAAGCTGTTTCATTCAGTATTTAGTGCAAATCTTGCCAAACTGAAACAAGCTTATGTCTTATGAAGTACAATGTTTTCTGCAATGCTGTAAGACAGTTTTTAATGTGTTAGAAGTTATATGCACAAAAACTTATGTTAGGACTTCAATGATCAAGATTGTCAGTTTACAGCTTTCTGAGTCCAGTAATGCTGAAATAGTGTTTCTGTTGAAATGAAGTGAAATCAAGCCCAAATCTGCTCAAAAGCTTTTCTCTCTATTAGATAAAGCTGTTTCATTCAGTATTCAGTGCAAATCTTGCCAAACTGAAACAAGCTTATGCCTTATGAAGTACAATGTTTTCTGCAATGCTGTAAGACAGTTTTTAATGTGTTAGAAGTTATATGCACAAAAACTTATGTTAGGACTGCAATGATCAAGATTGTCAGTTTACAGCTTTCTGAGTCCAGTAATGTTGAAATAGTGTTTCTGTTCAAATGAAGTGAAATCAAGCCCAAATCTGCTCAAAAGCTTTTCTCTCTATTAGATAAAGCTGTTTCATTCAGTATTCAGTGCAAATCTTGCCAAACTGAAACAAGCTTATGCCTTATGAAGTACAATGTTTTCTGCAATGCTGTAAGACAGTTTTTAATGTGTTTGAAGTTATATGCACAAAAACTAATGTTAGGACTGCAATGATCAAGATTGTCAGTTTACAGCTTTCTGAGTCCAGTAATGCTGAAATAGTGTTTCTGTTCAAATGAAGTGAAATCAAGCCCAAATCTGCTCAAAAGCTTTTCTCTCTATTAGAGAAAGCTGTTTCATTCAGTATTCAGTGCAAATCTTGCCAAACTGAAACATGCTTATGTCTTATGAAATAAAATGTTTTCTGCAATGCTGTAAGACAGTTTTTAATGTGTTAGAAGTTATATACACAAAAACTAATGTTAGGACTGCAATGATCAAGATTGTCAGTTTACAGCTTTCTGAGTCCAGTAATGTTGAAATAGTGTTTCTGTTCAAATGAAGTGAAATCAAGCCCAAATCTGCTCAAAAGCTTTTCTCTCTATTAGAGAAAGCTGTTTCATTCAATATTCAGTGCAAATCTTGCCAAACTGAAACAAGCTTATGCCTTCTGAAGTACAATGTTTTCTGCAATGCTGTAAGACAGTTTTTAATGTGTTAGAAGTTATATGCACAAAAACTAATGTTAGGACTGCAATGATCAAGATTGTCAGTTTACAGCTTTCTGAGTCCAGTAATGTTGAAATAGTGTTTCTGTTCAAATGAAGTGAAATCAAGCCCAAATCTGCTCAAAAGCTTTTCTCTCTATTAGATAAAGCTGTTTCATTCAGTATTCAGTGCAAATCTTGCCAAACTGAAACAAGCTTATGTCTTATGAAGTACAATGTTTTCTGCAATGCTGTAAGACAGTTTTTAATGTGTTAGAAGTTATATGCACAAAAACTTATGTTAGGACTTCAATGATCAAGATTGTCAGTTTACAGCTTTCTGAGTCCAGTAATGCTGAAATAGTGTTTCTGTTGAAATGAAGTGAAATCAAGCCCAAATCTGCTCAAAAGCTTTTCTCTCTATTAGATAAAGCTGTTTCATTCAGTATTCAGTGCAAATCTTGCCAAACTGAAACAAGCTTATGCCTTATGAAGTACAATGTTTTCTGCAATGCTGTAAGACAGTTTTTAATGTGTTAGAAGTTATATGCACAAAAACTTATGTTAGGACTTCAATGATCAAGATTGTCAGTTTACAGCTTTCTGAGTCCAGTAATGCTGAAATAGTGTTTCTGTTCAAATGAAGTGAAATCAAGCCCAAATCTGCTCAAAAGCTTTTCTCTCTAATAGAGAATGCGGTTTCAATCAGTATTCAGTGCAAATCTTGCCAAACTGAAACATGCTTATGTCTTATGAAGTACAATGTTTTCTGCAATGCTGTAAGACAGTTTTTAATGTGTTATAAGTTATATGCACAAAAACTTATGTTAGGACTTCAATGATCAAGATTGTCAGTTTACAGCTTTCTGAGTCCAGTAATGCTGAAATAGTGTTTCTGTTCAAATGAAGTGAAATCAAGCCCAAATCTGCTCAAAAGCTTTTCTCTCTAATAGAGAATGCGGTTTCAATCAGTATTCAGTGCAAATCTTGCCAAACTGAAACATGCTTATGTCTTATGAAATAAAATGTTTTCTGCAATGCTGTAAGACAGTTTTTAATGTGTTAGAAGTTATATGCACAAAAACTAATGTTAGGACTTCAATGATCAAGATTGTCAGTTTACAGCTTTCTGAGTCCAGTAATGTTGAAATAGTGTTTCTGTTCAAATGAAGTGAAATCAAGCCCAAATCTGCTCAAAAGCTTTTCTCTCTATTAGAGAAAGCTGTTTCATTCAGTATTCAGTGCAAATCTTGCCAAACTGAAACATGCTTATGTCTTATGAAATAAAATGTTTTCTGCAATGCTGTAAGACAGTTTTTAATGTGTTAGAAGTTATATACACAAAAACTAATGTTAGGACTTCAATGATCAAGATTGTCAGTTTACAGCTTTCTGAGTCCAGTAATGCTGAAATAGTGTTTCTGTTGAAATGAAGTGAAATCAAGCCCAAATCTGCTCAAAAGCTTTTCTCTCTATTAGAGGAAGCTGTTTCATTCAGAATTCAGTGCAAATCTTGCCAAACTGAAACAAGCTTATGCCTTATGAAGTACAATGTTTTCTGCAATGCTGTAAGACAGTTTTTAATGTGTTAGAAGTTATATGCACAAAAACTAATGTTAGGACTGCAATGATCAAGATTGTCAGTTTACAGCTTTCTGAGTCCAGTAATGTTGAAATAGTGTTTCTGTTCAAATGAAGTGAAATCAAGCCCAAATCTGCTCAAAAGCTTTTCTCTCTATTAGATAAAGCTGTTTCATTCAGTATTCAGTGCAAATCTTGCCAAACTGAAACAAGCTTATGCCTTATGAAGTACAATGTTTTCTGCAATGCTGTAAGACAGTTTTTAATGTGTTTTGAAGTTATATGCACAAAAACTAATGTTAGGACTGCAATGATCAAGATTGTCAGTTTACAGCTTTCTGAGTCCAGTAATGCTGAAATAGTGTTTCTGTTCAAATGAAGTGAAATCAAGCCCAAATCTGCTCAAAAGCTTTTCTCTCTATTAGAGAAAGCTGTTTCATTCAGTATTCAGTGCAAATCTTGCCAAACTGAAACTTGCTTATGTCTTATGAAATAAAATGTTTTCTGCAATGCTGTAAGACAGTTTTTAATGTGTTAGAAGTTATATACACAAAAACTAATGTTAGGACTGCAATGATCAAGATTGTCAGTTTACAGCTTTCTGAGTCCAGTAATGCTGAAATAGTGTTTCTGTTCAAATGAAGTGAAATCAAGCCCAAATCTGCTCAAAAGCTTTTCTCTCTATTAGAGAAAGCTGTTTCATTCAGTATTCAGTGCAAATCTTGCCAAACTGAAACATGCTTATGTCTTATGAAATAAAATGTTTTCTGCAATGCTGTAAGACAGTTTTTAATGTGTTAGAAGTTATATACACAAAAACTAATGTTAGGACTGCAATGGTCAAGATTGTCAGTTTACAGCTTTCTGAGTCCAGTAATGTTGAAATAGTGTTTCTGTTCAAATGAAGTGAAATCAAGCCCAAATCTGCTCAAAAGCTTTTCTCTCTATTAGAGAAAGCTGTTTCATTCAATATTCAGTGCAAATCTTGCCAAACTGAAACAAGCTTATGTCTTATGAAGTACAATGTTTTCTGCAATGCTGTAAGACAGTTTTTAATGTGTTAGAAGTTATATGCACAAAAACTTATGTTAGGACTTCAATGATCAAGATTGTCAGTTTACAGCTTTCTGAGTCCAGTAATGCTGAAATAGTGTTTCTGTTGAAATGAAGTGAAATCAAGCCCAAATCTGCTCAAAAGCTTTTCTCTCTATTAGATAAAGCTGTTTCATTCAGTATTCAGTGCAAATCTTGCCAAACTGAAACAAGCTTATGCCTTATGAAGTACAATGTTTTCTGCAATGCTGTAAGACAGTTTTTAATGTGTTAGAAGTTATATGCACAAAAACTAATGTTAGGACTTCAATGATCAAGATTGTCAGTTTACAGCTTTCTGAGTCCAGTAATGTTGAAATAGTGTTTCTGTTCAAATGAAGTGAAATCAAGCCCAAATCTGCTCAAAAGCTTTTCTCTCTATTAGAGAAAGCTGTTTCATTCAGTATTCAGTGCAAATCTTGCCAAACTGAAACATGCTTATGTCTTATGAAATAAAATGTTTTCTGCAATGCTGTAAGACAGTTTTTAATGTGTTAGAAGTTATATACACAAAAACTAATGTTAGGACTGCAATGATCAAGATTGTCAGTTTACAGCTTTCTGAGTCCAGTAATGTTGAAATAGTGTTTCTGTTCAAATGAAGTGAAATCAAGCCCAAATCTGCTCAAAAGCTTTTCTCTCTATTAGAGAAAGCTGTTTCATTCAATATTCAGTGCAAATCTTGCCAAACTGAAACAAGCTTATGCCTTATGAAGTACAATGTTTTCTGCAATGCTGTAAGACAGTTTTTAATGTGTTAGAAGTTATATGCACAAAAACTTATGTTAGGACTTCAATGATCAAGATTGTCAGTTTACAGCTTTCTGAGTCCAGTAATGCTGAAATAGTGTTTCTGTTGAAATGAAGTGAAATCAAGCCCAAATCTGCTCAATAGCTTTTCTCTCTATTAGATAAAGCTGTTTCATTCAGTATTCAGTGCAAATCTTGCCAAACTGAAACAAGCTTATGCCTTATGAAGTACAATGTTTTCTGCAATGCTGTAAGACAGTTTTTAATGTGTTAGAAGTTATATGCACAAAAACTTATGTTAGGACTTCAATGATCAAGATTGTCAGTTTACAGCTTTCTGAGTCCAGTAATGCTGAAATAGTGTTTCTGTTCAAATGAAGTGAAATCAAGCCCAAATCTGCTCAAAAGCTTTTCTCTCTAATAGAGAATGCGGTTTCAATCAGTATTCAGTGCAAATCTTGCCAAACTGAAACATGCTTATGTCTTATGAAATAAAATGTTTTCTGCAATGCTGTAAGACAGTTTTTAATGTGTTAGAAGTTATATGCACAAAAACTAATGTTAGGACTTCAATGATCAAGATTGTCAGTTTACAGCTTTCTGAGTCCAGTAATGTTGAAATAGTGTTTCTGTTCAAATGAAGTGAAATCAAGCCCAAATCTGCTCAAAAGCTTTTCTCTCTATTAGATAAAGCTGTTTCATTCAGTATTCAGTGCAAATCTTGCCAAACTGAAACAAGCTTATGCCTTATGAAGTACAATGTTTTCTGCAATGCTGTAAGACAGTTTTTAATGTGTTTGAAGTTATATGCACAAAAACTAATGTTAGGACTGCAATGATCAAGATTGTCAGTTTACAGCTTTCTGAGTCCAGTAATGCTGAAATAGTGTTTCTGTTCAAATGAAGTGAAATCAAGCCCAAATCTGCTCAAAAGCTTTTCTCTCTATTAGAGAAAGCTGTTTCATTCAGTATTCAGTGCAAATCTTGCCAAACTGAAACTTGCTTATGTCTTATGAAATAAAATATTTTCTGCAATGCTGTAAGACAGTTTTTAATGTGTTAGAAGTTATATACACAAAAACTAATGTTAGGACTGCAATGATCAAGATTGTCAGTTTACAGCTTTCTGAGTCCAGTAATGCTGAAATAGTGTTTCTGTTCAAATGAAGTGAAATCAAGCCCAAATCTGCTCAAAAGCTTTTCTCTCTATTAGAGAAAGCTGTTTCATTCAGTATTCAGTGCAAATCTTGCCAAACTGAAACATGCTTATGTCTTATGAAATAAAATGTTTTCTGCAATGCTGTAAGACAGTTTTTAATGTGTTAGAAGTTATATACACAAAAACTAATGTTAGGACTGCAATGATCAAGATTGTCAGTTTACAGCTTTCTGAGTCCAGTAATGTTGAAAGTGTTTCTGTTCAAATGAAGTGAAATCAAGCCCAAATCTGCTCAAAAGCTTTTCTCTCTATTAGAGAAAGCTGTTTCATTCAATATTCAGTGCAAATCTTGCCAAACTGAAACAAGCTTATGCCTTATGAAGTACAATGTTTTCTGCAATGCTGTAAGACAGTTTTTAATGTGTTAGAAGTTATATGCACAAAAACTAATGTTAGGACTGCAATGATCAAGATTGTCAGTTTACAGCTTTCTGAGTCCAGTAATGTTGAAATAGTGTTTCTGTTCAAATGAAGTGAAATCAAGCCCAAATCTGCTCAAAACCTTTTCTCTCTATTAGATAAAGCTGTTTCATTCAGTATTCAGTGCAAATCTTGCCAAACTGAAACAAGCTTATGTCTTATGAAGTACAATGTTTTCTGCAATGCTGTAAGACAGTTTTTAATGTGTTAGAAGTTATATGCACAAAAACTTATGTTAGGACTTCAATGATCAAGATTGTCAGTTTACAGCTTTCTGAGTCCAGTAATGCTGAAATAGTGTTTCTGTTGAAATGAAGTGAAATCAAGCCCAAATCTGCTCAAAAGCTTTTCTCTCTATTAGATAAAGCTGTTTCATTCAGTATTCAGTGCAAATCTTGCCAAACTGAAACAAGCTTATGCCTTATGAAGTACAATGTTTTCTGCAATGCTGTAAGACAGTTTTTAATGTGTTAGAAGTTATATGCACAAAAACTTATGTTAGGACTTCAATGATCAAGATTGTCAGTTTACAGCTTTCTGAGTCCAGTAATGCTGAAATAGTGTTTCTGTTCAAATGAAGTGAAATCAAGCCCAAATCTGCTCAAAAGCTTTTCTCTCTAATAGAGAATGCGGTTTCAATCAGTATTCAGTGCAAATCTTGCCAAACTGAAACATGCTTATGTCTTATGAAATAAAATGTTTTCTGCAATGCTGTAAGACAGTTTTTAATGTGTTAGAAGTTATATGCACAAAAACTAATGTTAGGACTTCAATGATCAAGATTGTCAGTTTACAGCTTTCTGAGTCCAGTAATGTTGAAATAGTGTTTCTGTTCAAATGAAGTGAAATCAAGCCCAAATCTGCTCAAAAGCTTTTCTCTCTATTAGAGAAAGCTGTTTCATTCAGTATTCAGTGCAAATCTTGCCAAACTGAAACATGCTTATGTCTTATGAAATAAAATGTTTTCTGCAATGCTGTAAGACAGTTTTTAATGTGTTAGAAGTTATATACACAAAAACTAATGTTAGGACTTCAATGATCAAGATTGTCAGTTTACAGCTTTCTGAGTCCAGTAATGCTGAAATAGTGTTTCTGTTGAAATTAAGTGAAATCAAGCCCAAATCTGCTCAAAAGCTTTTCTCTCTATTAGAGGAAGCTGTTTCATTCAGTATTCAGTGCAAATCTTGCCAAACTGAAACAAGCTTATGCCTTATGAAGTACAATGTTTTCTGCAATGCTGTAAGACAGTTTTTAATGTGTTAGAAGTTATATGCACAAAAACTAATGTTAGGACTGCAATGATCAAGATTGTCAGTTTACAGCTTTCTGAGTCCAGTAATGTTGAAATAGTGTTTCTGTTCAAATGAAGTGAAATCAAGCCCAAATCTGCTCAAAAGCTTTTCTCTCTATTAGATAAAGCTGTTTCATTCAGTATTCAGTGCAAATCTTGCCAAACTGAAACAAGCTTATGCCTTATGAAGTACAATGTTTTCTGCAATGCTGTAAGACAGTTTTTAATGTGTTTGAAGTTATATGCACAAAAACTAATGTTAGGACTGCAATGATCAAGATTGTCAGTTTACAGCTTTCTGAGTCCAGTAATGCTGAAATAGTGTTTCTGTTCAAATGAAGTGAAATCAAGCCCAAATCTGCTCAAAAGCTTTTCTCTCTATTAGAGAAAGCTGTTTCATTCAGTATTCAGTGCAAATCTTGCCAAACTGAAACTTGCTTATGTCTTATGAAATAAAATGTTTTCTGCAATGCTGTAAGACAGTTTTTAATGTGTTAGAAGTTATATACACAAAAACTAATGTTAGGACTGCAATGATCAAGATTGTCAGTTTACAGCTTTCTGAGTCCAGTAATGCTGAAATAGTGTTTCTGTTCAAATGAAGTGAAATCAAGCCCAAATCTGCTCAAAAGCTTTTCTCTCTATTAGATAAAGCTGTTTCATTCAGTATTCAGTGCAAATCTTGCCAAACTGAAACATGCTTATGTCTTATGAAATAAAATGTTTTCTGCAATGCTGTAAGACAGTTTTTAATGTGTTAGAAGTTATATACACAAAAACTAATGTTAGGACTGCAATGGTCAAGATTGTCAGTTTACAGCTTTCTAAATCCAGTAATGTTGAAATAGTGTTTCTGTTCAAATGAAGTGAAATCAAGCCCAAATCTGCTCAAAAGCTTTTCTCTCTATTAGATAAAGCTGTTTCATTCAATATTCAGTGCAAATCTTGCCAAACTGAAACAAGCTTATGTCTTATGAAGTACAATGTTTTCTGCAATGCTGTAAGACAGTTTTTAATGTGTTAGAAGTTATATGCACAAAAACTAATGTTAGGACTTCAATGATCAAGATTGTCAGTTTACAGCTTTCTGAGTCCAGTAATGTTGAAATAGTGTTTCTGTTCAAATGAAGTGAAATCAAGCCCAAATCTGCTCAAAAGCTTTTCTCTCTATTAGAGAAAGCTGTTTCATTCAGTATTCAGTGCAAATCTTGCCAAACTGAAACATGCTTATGTCTTATGAAATAAAATGTTTTCTGCAATGCTGTAAGACAGTTTTTAATGTGTTAGAAGTTATATACACAAAAACTTATGTTAGGACTTCAATTATCAAGATTGTCAGTTTACAGCTTTCTGAGTCCAGTAATGCTGAAATAGTGTTTCTGTTCAAATGAAGTGAAATCAAGCCCAAATCTGCTCAAAAGCTTTTCTCTCTAATAGAGAATGCGGTTTCAATCAGTATTCAGTGCAAATCTTGCCAAACTGAAACATGCTTATGTCTTATGAAATAAAATGTTTTCTGCAATGCTGTAAGACAGTTTTTAATGTGTTAGAAGTTATATGCACAAAAACTAATGTTAGGACTTCAATGATCAAGATTGTCAGTTTACAGCTTTCTGAGTCCAGTAATGTTGAAATAGTGTTTCTGTTCAAATGAAGTGAAATCAAGCCCAAATCTGCTCAAAAGCTTTTCTCTCTATTAGAGAAAGCTGTTTCATTCAGTATTCAGTGCAAATCTTGCCAAACTGAAACATGCTTATGTCTTATGAAATAAAATGTTTTCTGCAATGCTGTAAGACAGTTTTTAATGTGTTAGAAGTTATATACACAAAAACTAATGTTAGGACTTCAATGATCAAGATTGTCAGTTTACAGCTTTCTGAGTCCAGTAATGCTGAAATAGTGTTTCTGTTGAAATGAAGTGAAATCAAGCCCAAATCTGCTCAATAGCTTTTCTCTCTATTAGATAAAGCTGTTTCATTCAGTATTCAGTGCTAATCTTGCCAAACTGAAACAAGCTTATGTCTTATGAAATAAAATGTTTTCTGCAATGCTGTAAGACAGTTTTTAATGTGTTAGAAGTTATATGCACAAAAACTTATGTTAGGACTTCAATGATCAAGATTGTCAGTTTACAGCTTTCTGAGTCCAGTAATGCTGAAATAGTGTTTCTGTTGAAATGAAGTGAAATTAAGCCCAAATCTGCTCAAAAGCTTTTCTCTCTATTAGATAAAGCTGTTTCATTCAGTATTCAGTGCAAATCTTGCCAAACTGAAACAAGCTTATGCCTTATGAAGTACAATGTTTTCTGCAATGCTGTAAGACAGTTTTTAATGTGTTAGAAGTTATATGCACAAAAACTTATGTTAGGACTTCAATGATCAAGATTGTCAGTTTACAGCTTTCTGAGTCCAGTAATGCTGAAATAGTGTTTCTGTTGAAATGAAGTGAAATCAAGCCCAAATCTGCTCAATAGCTTTTCTCTCTATTAGATAAAGCTGTTTCATTCAGTATTCAGTGCAAATCTTGCCAAACTGAAACAAGCTTATGCCTTATGAAGTACAATGTTTTCTGCAATGCTGTAAGACAGTTTTTAATGTGTTAGAAGTTATATGCACAAAAACTTATGTTAGGACTTCAATGATCAAGATTGTCAGTTTACAGCTTTCTGAGTCCAGTAATGCTGAAATAGTGTTTCTGTTCAAATGAAGTGAAATCAAGCCCAAATCTGCTCAAAAGCTTTTCTCTCTAATAGAGAATGCGGTTTCAATCAGTATTCAGTGCAAATCTTGCCAAACTGAAACATGCTTATGTCTTATGAAATAAAATGTTTTCTGCAATGCTGTAAGACAGTTTTTAATGTGTTAGAAGTTATATGCACAAAAACTAATGTTAGGACTTCAATGATCAAGATTGTCAGTTTACAGCTTTCTGAGTCCAGTAATGTTGAAATAGTGTTTCTGTTCAAATGAAGTGAAATCAAGCCCAAATCTGCTCAAAAGCTTTTCTCTCTATTAGAGAAAGCTGTTTCATTCAGTATTCAGTGCAAATCTTGCCAAACTGAAACATGCTTATGTCTTATGAAATAAAATGTTTTCTGCAATGCTGTAAGACAGTTTTTAATGTGTTAGAAGTTATATACACAAAAACTAATGTTAGGACTTCAATGATCAAGATTGTCAGTTTACAGCTTTCTGAGTCCAGTAATGCTGAAATAGTGTTTCTGTTCAAATGAAGTGAAATCAAGCCCAAATCTGCTCAAAAGCTTTTCTCTCTATTAGAGGAAGCTGTTTCATTCAGTATTCAGTGCAAATCTTGCCAAACTGAAACAAGCTTATGCCTTATGAAGTACAATGTTTTCTGCAATGCTGTAAGACAGTTTTTAATGTGTTAGAAGTTATATGCACAAAAACTAATGTTAGGACTGCAATGATCAAGATTGTCAGTTTACAGCTTTCTGAGTCCAGTAATGTTGAAATAGTGTTTCTGTTCAAATGAAGTGAAATCAAGCCCAAATCTGCTCAAAAGCTTTTCTCTCTATTAGATAAAGCTGTTTCATTCAGTATTCAGTGCAAATCTTGCCAAACTGAAACAAGCTTATGCCTTATGAAGTACAATGTTTTCTGCAATGCTGTAAGACAGTTTTTAATGTGTTTGAAGTTATATGCACAAAAACTAATGTTAGGACTGCAATGATCAAGATTGTCAGTTTACAGCTTTCTGAGTCCAGTAATGCTGAAATAGTGTTTCTGTTCAAATGAAGTGAAATCAAGCCCAAATCTGCTCAAAAGCTTTTCTCTCTATTAGAGAAAGCTGTTTCATTCAGTATTCAGTGCAAATCTTGCCAAACTGAAACTTGCTTATGTCTTATGAAATAAAATATTTTCTGCAATGCTGTAAGACAGTTTTTAATGTGTTAGAAGTTATATACACAAAAACTAATGTTAGGACTGCAATGATCAAGATTGTCAGTTTACAGCTTTCTGAGTCCAGTAATGCTGAAATAGTGTTTCTGTTCAAATGAAGTGAAATCAAGCCCAAATCTGCTCAAAAGCTTTTCTCTCTATTAGAGAAAGCTGTTTCATTCAGTATTCAGTGCAAATCTTGCCAAACTGAAACATGCTTATGTCTTATGAAATAAAATGTTTTCTGCAATGCTGTAAGACAGTTTTTAATGTGTTAGAAGTTATATACACAAAAACTAATGTTAGGACTGCAATGATCAAGATTGTCAGTTTACAGCTTTCTGAGTCCAGTAATGTTGAAATAGTGTTTCTGTTCAAATGAAGTGAAATCAAGCCCAAATCTGCTCAAAAGCTTTTCTCTCTATTAGAGAAAGCTGTTTCATTCAATATTCAGTGCAAATCTTGCCAAACTGAAACAAGCTTATGCCTTATGAAGTACAATGTTTTCTGCAATGCTGTAAGACAGTTTTTAATGTGTTAGAAGTTATATGCACAAAAACTAATGTTAGGACTGCAATGATCAAGATTGTCAGTTTACAGCTTTCTGAGTCCAGTAATGTTGAAATAGTGTTTCTGTTCAAATGAAGTGAAATCAAGCCCAAATCTGCTCAAAAGCTTTTCTCTCTATTAGAGAAAGCTGTTTCATTCAGTATTCAGTGCAAATCTTGCCAAACTGAAACATGCTTATGTCTTATGAAATAAAATGTTTTCTGCAATGCTGTAAGACAGTTTTTAATGTGTTAGAAGTTATATACACAAAAACTAATGTTAGGACTTCAATGATCAAGATTGTCAGTTTACAGCTTTCTGAGTCCAGTAATGCTGAAATAGTGTTTCTGTTCAAATGAAGTGAAATCAAGCCCAAATCTGCTCAAAAGCTTTTCTCTCTATTAGATAAAGCTGTTTCATTCAGTATTCAGTGCAAATCTTGCCAAACTGAAACAAGCTTATGCCTTATGAAGTACAATGTTTTCTGCAATGCTGTAAGACAGTTTTTAATGTGTTTGAAGTTATATGCACAAAAACTAATGTTAGGACTGCAATGATCAAGATTGTCAGTTTACAGCTTTCTGAGTCCAGTAATGCTGAAATAGTGTTTCTGTTCAAATGAAGTGAAATCAAGCCCAAATCTGCTCAAAAGCTTTTCTCTCTATTAGAGAAAGCTGTTTCATTCAGTATTCAGTGCAAATCTTGCCAAACTGAAACTTGCTTATGTCTTATGAAATAAAATGTTTTCTGCAATGCTGTAAGACAGTTTTTAATGTGTTAGAAGTTATATACACAAAAACTAATGTTAGGACTGCAATGATCAAGATTGTCAGTTTACAGCATTCTGAGTCCAGTAATGCTGAAATAGTGTTTCTGTTCAAATGAAGTGAAATCAAGCCCAAATCTGCTCAAAAGCTTTTCTCTCTATTAGAGAAAGCTGTTTCATTCAGTATTCAGTGCAAATCTTGCCAAACTGAAACAAGCTTATGCCTTATGAAGTACAATGTTTTCTGCAATGCTGTAAGACAGTTTTTAATGTGTTAGAAGTTATATGCACAAAAACTAATGTTAGGACTGCAATGATCAAGATTGTCAGTTTACAGCTTTCTGAGTCCAGTAATGTTGAAATAGTGTTTCTGTTCAAATGAAGTGAAATCAAGCCCAAATCTGCTCAAAAGCTTTTCTCTCTATTAGAGAAAGCTGTTTCATTCAATATTCAGTGCAAATCTTGCCAAACTGAAACAAGCTTATGTCTTATGAAGTACAATGTTTTCTGCAATGCTGTAAGACAGTTTTTAATGTGTTAAAAGTTATATGCACAAAAACTTATGTTAGGACTTCAATGATCAAGATTGTCAGTTTACAGCTTTCTGAGTCCAGTAATGCTGAAATAGTGTTTCTGTTGAAATGAAGTGAAATCAAGCCCAAATCTGCTCAAAAGCTTTTCTCTCTATTAGATAAAGCTGTTTCATTCAGTATTCAGTGCAAATCTTGCCAAACTGAAACAAGCTTATGCCTTATGAAGTACAATGTTTTCTGCAATGCTGTAAGACAGTTTTTAATGTGTTAGAAGTTATATGCACAAAAACTAATGTTAGGACTTCAATGATCAAGATTGTCAGTTTACAGCTTTCTGAGTCCAGTAATGTTGAAATAGTGTTTCTGTTCAAATGAAGTGAAATCAAGCCCAAATCTGCTCAAAAGCTTTTCTCTCTATTAGAGAAAGCTGTTTCATTCAGTATTCAGTGCAAATCTTGCCAAACTGAAACATGCTTATGTCTTATGAAATAAAATGTTTTCTGCAATGCTGTAAGACAGTTTTTAATGTGTTAGAAGTTATATGCACAAAAACTAATGTTAGGACTTCAATGATCAAGATTGTCAGTTTACAGCTTTCTGAGTCCAGTAATGCTGAAATAGTGTTTCTGTTCAAATGAAGTGAAATTAAGCCCAAATCTGCTCAAAAGCTTTTCTCTCTATTAGATAAAGCTGTTTCATTCAGTATTCAGTGCAAATCTTGCCAAACTGAAACAAGCTTATGTCTTATGAAGTACAATGTTTTCTGCAATGCTGTAAGACAGTTTTTAATGTGTTAGAAGTTATATGCACAAAAACTTATGTTAGGACTTCAATGATCAAGATTGTCAGTTTACAGCTTTCTGAGTCCAGTAATGCTGAAATAGTGTTTCTGTTGAAATGAAGTGAAATCAAGCCCAAATCTGCTCAAAAGCTTTTCTCTCTATTAGATAAAGCTGTTTCATTCAGTATTCAGTGCAAATCTTGCCAAACTGAAACAAGCTTATGCCTTATGAATTACAATGTTTTCTGCAATGCTGTAAGACAGTTTTTAATGTGTTAGAAGTTATATGCACAAAAACTAATGTTAGGACTTCAATGATCAAGATTGTCAGTTTACAGCTTTCTGAGTCCAGTAATGCTGAAATAGTGTTTCTGTTCAAATGAAGTGAAATTAAGCCCAAATCTGCTCAAAAGCTTTTCTCTCTAATAGAGAATGCGGTTTCAATCAGTATTCAGTGCAAATCTTGCCAAACTGAAACAAGCTTATGTCTTATGAAGTACAATGTTTTCTGCAATGCTGTAAGACAGTTTTTAATGTGTTAGAAGTTATATGCACAAAAACTTATGTTAGGACTTCAATGATCAAGATTGTCAGTTTACAGCTTTCTGAGTCCAGTAATGCTGAAATAGTGTTTCTGTTGAAATGAAGTGAAATCAAGCCCAAATCTGCTCAAAAGCTTTTCTCTCTATTAGATAAAGCTGTTTCATTCAGTATTCAGTGCAAATCTTGCCAAACTGAAACAAGCTTATGCCTTATGAATTACAATGTTTTCTGCAATGCTGTAAGACAGTTTTTAATGTGTTAGAAGTTATATGCACAAAAACTAATGTTAGGACTTCAATGATCAAGATTGTCAGTTTACAGCTTTCTGAGTCCAGTAATGCTGAAATAGTGTTTCTGTTCAAATGAAGTGAAATTAAGCCCAAATCTGCTCAAAAGCTTTTCTCTCTATTAGATAAAGCTGTT
>NC_068376.1:388452-415289 GCF_023724105.1 Carassius gibelio | reverse complement strand
GTAAACTGACAATCTTGATCATTGCAGTCCTAACATTAGTTTTTGTGCATATAACTTCTAACACATTAAAAACTGTCTTATAGCATTGCAGAAAACATTGTACTTCATAAGGCATAAGCTTGTTTCAGTTTGGCAAGATTTGCACTGAATATTGAATGAAACAGCTTTCTCTAATAGAGAGAAAAGCTTTTGAGCAGATTTGGGCTTGATTTCACTTCATTTGAACAGAAACACTATTTCAACATTACTGGACTCAGAAAGCTGTAAACTGCCAATCTTGATCATTGAAGTTCTAACATTAGTTTTTGTGTATATAACTTCTAACACATTAAAAACTGTCTTACAGCATTGCAAAAAACATTTCATTTCATAAGACATAAGCTTGTTTCAGTTTGACAAGATTTGCACTGAATACTCCATGAAACCGCATTCTCTAATAGAGAGAAAAGCTTTTGAGCAGATTTGGGCTTGATTTCACTTCATTTGAACAGAAACACTATTTCAACATTACTGGACTCAGAAAGCTGTAAACTGACAATCTTGATCATTGAAGTCCTAACATTAGTTTTTGTGCATATAACTTCTAACACATTAAAAACTGTCTTACAGCATTGCAGAAAACATTTTATTTCATAAGACATAAGCATGTTTCAGTTTGGCAAGATTTGCACTGAATACTGATTGAAACCGCATTCTCTATTAGAGAGAAAAGCTTTTGAGCAGATTTGGGCTTGATTTCACTTCATTTGAACAGAAACACTATTTCAGCATTACTGGACTCAGAAAGCTGTAAACTGACAATCTTGATCATTGAAGTCCTAACATAAGTTTTTGTGCATATAACTTATAACACATTAAAAACTGTCTTACAGCATTGCAGAAAACATTGTACTTCATAAGGCATAAGCTTGTTTCAGTTTGGCAAGATTTGCACTGAATACTGAATGAAACAGCTTTATCTAATAGAGAGAAAAGCTTTTGAGCAGATTTGGGCTTGATTTCACTTCATTTCAACAGAAACACTATTTCAGCATTACTGGACTCAGAAAGCTGTAAACTGACAATCTTGATCATTGAAGTCCTAACATAAGTTTTTGTGCATATAACTTCTAACACATTAAAAACTGTCTTACAGCATTGCAGAAAACATTGTAATTCATAAGGCATAAGCTTGTTTCAGTTTGGCAAGATTTGCACTGAATACTGAATGAAACAGCTTTATCTAATAGAGAGAAAAGCTTTTGAGCAGATTTGGGCTTGATTTCACTTCATTTCAACAGAAACACTATTTCAGCATTACTGGACTCAGAAAGCTGTAAACTGACAATCTTGATCATTGAAGTCCTAACATAAGTTTTTGTGCATATAACTTCTAACACATTAAAAACTGTCTTACAGCATTGCAGAAAACATTGTACTTCATAAGACATAAGCTTGTTTCAGTTTGGCAAGATTTGCACTGAATACTGAATGAAACAGCTTTATCTAATAGAGAGAAAAGCTTTTGAGCAGATTTGGGCTTAATTTCACTTCATTTGAACAGAAACACTATTTCAGCATTACTGGACTCAGAAAGCTGTAAACTGACAATCTTGATCATTGAAGTCCTAACATTAGTTTTTGTGCATATAACTTCTAACACATTAAAAACTGTCTTACAGCATTGCAGAAAACATTTTATTTCATAAGACATAAGCATGTTTCAGTTTGGCAAGATTTGCACTGAATACTGAATGAAACAGCTTTCTCTAATAGAGAGAAAAGCTTTTGAGCAGATTTGGGCTTGATTTCACTTCATTTGAACAGAAACACTATTTCAACATTACTGGACTCAGAAAGCTGTAAACTGACAATCTTGATCATTGAAGTCCTAACATTAGTTTTTGTGCATATAACTTCTAACACATTAAAAACTGTCTTACAGCATTGCAGAAAACATTGTACTTCATAAGGCATAAGCTTGTTTCAGTTTGGCAAGATTTGCACTGAATACTGAATGAAACAGCTTTATCTAATAGAGAGAAAAGCTTTTGAGCAGATTTGGGCTTGATTTCACTTCATTTCAACAGAAACACTATTTCAGCATTACTGGACTCAGAAAGCTGTAAACTGACAATCTTGATCATTGAAGTCCTAACATAAGTTTTTGTGCATATAACTTCTAACACATTAAAAACTGTCTTACAGCATTGCAGAAAACATTGTACTTCATAAGACATAAGCTTGTTTCAGTTTGGCAAGATTTGCACTGAATATTGAATGAAACAGCTTTCTCTAATAGAGAGAAAAGCTTTTGAGCAGATTTGGGCTTGATTTCACTTCATTTGAACAGAAACACTATTTCAACATTACTGGACTCAGAAAGCTGTAAACTGACAATCTTGACCATTGCGGTCCTAACATTAGTTTTTGTGTATATAACTTCTAACACATTAAAAACTGTCTTACAGCATTGCAGAAAACATTTTATTTCATAAGACATAAGCATGTTTCAGTTTGGCAAGATTTGCACTGAATACTGAATGAAACAGCTTTCTCTAATAGAGAGAAAAGCTTTTGAGCAGATTTGGGCTTGATTTCACTTCATTTGAACAGAAACACTATTTCAGCATTACTGGACTCAGAAAGCTGTAAACTGACAATCTTGATCATTGCAGTCCTAACATTAGTTTTTGTGTATATAACTTCTAACACATTAAAAACTGTCTTACAGCATTGCAGAAAACATTTTATTTCATAAGACATAAGCAAGTTTCAGTTTGGCAAGATTTGCACTGAATACTGAATGAAACAGCTTTCTCTAATAGAGAGAAAAGCTTTTGAGCAGATTTGGGCTTGATTTCACTTCATTTGAACAGAAACACTATTTCAGCATTACTGGACTCAGAAAGCTGTAAACTGACAATCTTGATCATTGCAGTCCTAACATTAGTTTTTGTGCATATAACTTCAAACACATTAAAAACTGTCTTACAGCATTGCAGAAAACATTGTACTTCATAAGGCATAAGCTTGTTTCAGTTTGGCAAGATTTGCACTGAATACTGAATGAAACAGCTTTATCTAATAGAGAGAAAAGCTTTTGAGCAGATTTGGGCTTGATTTCACTTCATTTGAACAGAAACACTATTTCAACATTACTGGACTCAGAAAGCTGTAAACTGACAATCTTGATCATTGCAGTCCTAACATTAGTTTTTGTGCATATAACTTCTAACACATTAAAAACTGTCTTACAGCATTGCAGAAAACATTGTACTTCATAAGGCATAAGCTTGTTTCAGTTTGGCAAGATTTGCACTGAATACTGAATGAAACAGCTTCCTCTAATAGAGAGAAAAGCTTTTGAGCAGATTTGGGCTTGATTTCACTTCATTTCAACAGAAACACTATTTCAGCATTACTGGACTCAGAAAGCTGTAAACTGACAATCTTGATCATTGAAGTCCTAACATTAGTTTTTGTGTATATAACTTCTAACACATTAAAAACTGTCTTACAGCATTGCAGAAAACATTTTATTTCATAAGACATAAGCATGTTTCAGTTTGGCAAGATTTGCACTGAATACTGAATGAAACAGCTTTCTCTAATAGAGAGAAAAGCTTTTGAGCAGATTTGGGCTTGATTTCACTTCATTTGAACAGAAACACTATTTCAACATTACTGGACTCAGAAAGCTGTAAACTGACAATCTTGATCATTGAAGTCCTAACATTAGTTTTTGTGCATATAACTTCTAACACATTAAAAACTGTCTTACAGCATTGCAGAAAACATTTTATTTCATAAGACATAAGCATGTTTCAGTTTGGCAAGATTTGCACTGAATACTGATTGAAACCGCATTCTCTATTAGAGAGAAAAGCTTTTGAGCAGATTTGGGCTTGATTTCACTTCATTTCAACAGAAACACTATTTCAGCATTACTGGACTCAGAAAGCTGTAAACTGACAATCTTGATCATTGAAGTCCTAACATAAGTTTTTGTGCATATAACTTATAACACATTAAAAACTGTCTTACAGCATTGCAGAAAACATTGTACTTCATAAGGCATAAGCTTGTTTCAGTTTGGCAAGATTTGCACTGAATACTGAATGAAACAGCTTTATCTAATAGAGAGAAAAGCTTTTGAGCAGATTTGGGCTTGATTTCACTTCATTTCAACAGAAACACTATTTCAGCATTACTGGACTCAGAAAGCTGTAAACTGACAATCTTGATCATTGAAGTCCTAACATAAGTTTTTGTGCATATAACTTCTAACACATTAAAAACTGTCTTACAGCATTGCAGAAAACATTGTAATTCATAAGGCATAAGCTTGTTTCAGTTTGGCAAGATTTGCACTGAATACTGAATGAAACAGCTTTATCTAATAGAGAGAAAAGCTTTTGAGCAGATTTGGGCTTGATTTCACTTCATTTCAACAGAAACACTATTTCAGCATTACTGGACTCAGAAAGCTGTAAACTGACAATCTTGATCATTGAAGTCCTAACATAAGTTTTTGTGCATATAACTTCTAACACATTAAAAACTGTCTTACAGCATTGCAGAAAACATTGTACTTCATAAGACATAAGCTTGTTTCAGTTTGGCAAGATTTGCACTGAATACTGAATGAAACAGCTTTCTCTAATAGAGAGAAAAGCTTTTGAGCAGATTTGGGCTTGATTTCACTTCATTTGAACAGAAACACTATTTCAACATTACTGGACTCAGAAAGCTGTAAACTGACAATCTTGATCATTGAAGTCCTAACATTAGTTTTTGTGCATATAACTTCTAACACATTAAAAACTGTCTTACAGCATTGCAGAAAACATTGTACTTCATAAGGCATAAGCTTGTTTCAGTTTGGCAAGATTTGCACTGAATACTGAATGAAACAGCTTTATCTAATAGAGAGAAAAGCTTTTGAGCAGATTTGGGCTTGATTTCACTTCATTTCAACAGAAACACTATTTCAGCATTACTGGACTCAGAAAGCTGTAAACTGACAATCTTGATCATTGAAGTCCTAACATAAGTTTTTGTGCATATAACTTCTAACACATTAAAAACTGTCTTACAGCATTGCAGAAAACATTGTACTTCATAAGACATAAGCTTGTTTCAGTTTGGCAAGATTTGCACTGAATATTGAATGAAACAGCTTTCTCTAATAGAGAGAAAAGCTTTTGAGCAGATTTGGGCTTGATTTCACTTCATTTGAACAGAAACACTATTTCAACATTACTGGACTCAGAAAGCTGTAAACTGACAATCTTGACCATTGCGGTCCTAACATTAGTTTTTGTGTATATAACTTCTAACACATTAAAAACTGTCTTACAGCATTGCAGAAAACATTTTATTTCATAAGACATAAGCATGTTTCAGTTTGGCAAGATTTGCACTGAATACTGAATGAAACAGCTTTCTCTAATAGAGAGAAAAGCTTTTGAGCAGATTTGGGCTTGATTTCACTTCATTTGAACAGAAACACTATTTCAGCATTACTGGACTCAGAAAGCTGTAAACTGACAATCTTGATCATTGCAGTCCTAACATTAGTTTTTGTGTATATAACTTCTAACACATTAAAAACTGTCTTACAGCATTGCAGAAAACATTTTATTTCATAAGACATAAGCAAGTTTCAGTTTGGCAAGATTTGCACTGAATACTGAATGAAACAGCTTTCTCTAATAGAGAGAAAAGCTTTTGAGCAGATTTGGGCTTGATTTCACTTCATTTGAACAGAAACACTATTTCAGCATTACTGGACTCAGAAAGCTGTAAACTGACAATCTTGATCATTGCAGTCCTAACATTAGTTTTTGTGCATATAACTTCAAACACATTAAAAACTGTCTTACAGCATTGCAGAAAACATTGTACTTCATAAGGCATAAGCTTGTTTCAGTTTGGCAAGATTTGCACTGAATACTGAATGAAACAGCTTTATCTAATAGAGAGAAAAGCTTTTGAGCAGATTTGGGCTTGATTTCACTTCATTTGAACAGAAACACTATTTCAACATTACTGGACTCAGAAAGCTGTAAACTGACAATCTTGATCATTGCAGTCCTAACATTAGTTTTTGTGCATATAACTTCTAACACATTAAAAACTGTCTTACAGCATTGCAGAAAACATTGTACTTCATAAGGCATAAGCTTGTTTCAGTTTGGCAAGATTTGCACTGAATACTGAATGAAACAGCTTCCTCTAATAGAGAGAAAAGCTTTTGAGCAGATTTGGGCTTGATTTCACTTCATTTCAACAGAAACACTATTTCAGCATTACTGGACTCAGAAAGCTGTAAACTGACAATCTTGATCATTGAAGTCCTAACATTAGTTTTTGTGTATATAACTTCTAACACATTAAAAACTGTCTTACAGCATTGCAGAAAACATTTTATTTCATAAGACATAAGCATGTTTCAGTTTGGCAAGATTTGCACTGAATACTGAATGAAACAGCTTTCTCTAATAGAGAGAAAAGCTTTTGAGCAGATTTGGGCTTGATTTCACTTCATTTGAACAGAAACACTATTTCAACATTACTGGACTCAGAAAGCTGTAAACTGACAATCTTGATCATTGAAGTCCTAACATTAGTTTTTGTGCATATAACTTCTAACACATTAAAAACTGTCTTACAGCATTGCAGAAAACATTGTACTTCATAAGGCATAAGCTTGTTTCAGTTTGGCAAGATTTGCACTGAATACTGAATGAAACAGCTTTATCTAATAGAGAGAAAAGCTTTTGAGCAGATTTGGGCTTGATTTCACTTCATTTCAACAGAAACACTATTTCAGCATTACTGGACTCAGAAAGCTGTAAACTGACAATCTTGATCATTGAAGTCCTAACATAAGTTTTTGTGCATATAACTTCTAACACATTAAAAACTGTCTTACAGCATTGCAGAAAACATTGTAATTCATAAGGCATAAGCTTGTTTCAGTTTGGCAAGATTTGCACTGAATACTGAATGAAACAGCTTTATCTAATAGAGAGAAAAGCTTTTGAGCAGATTTGGGCTTGATTTCACTTCATTTCAACAGAAACACTATTTCAGCATTACTGGACTCAGAAAGCTGTAAACTGACAATCTTGATCATTGAAGTCCTAACATAAGTTTTTGTGCATATAACTTCTAACACATTAAAAACTGTCTTACAGCATTGCAGAAAACATTGTACTTCATAAGACATAAGCTTGTTTCAGTTTGGCAAGATTTGCACTGAATACTGAATGAAACAGCTTTATCTAATAGAGAGAAAAGCTTTTGAGCAGATTTGGGCTTAATTTCACTTCATTTGAACAGAAACACTATTTCAGCATTACTGGACTCAGAAAGCTGTAAACTGACAATCTTGATCATTGAAGTCCTAACATTAGTTTTTGTGCATATAACTTCTAACACATTAAAAACTGTCTTACAGCATTGCAGAAAACATTTTATTTCATAAGACATAAGCATGTTTCAGTTTGGCAAGATTTGCACTGAATACTGAATGAAACAGCTTTCTCTAATAGAGAGAAAAGCTTTTGAGCAGATTTGGGCTTGATTTCACTTCATTTGAACAGAAACACTATTTCAACATTACTGGACTCAGAAAGCTGTAAACTGACAATCTTGATCATTGAAGTCCTAACATTAGTTTTTGTGCATATAACTTCTAACACATTAAAAACTGTCTTACAGCATTGCAGAAAACATTGTACTTCAAAAGGCATAAGCTTGTTTCAGTTTGGCAAGATTTGCACTGAATACTGAATGAAACAGCTTTATCTAATAGAGAGAAAAGCTTTTGAGCAGATTTGGGCTTGATTTCACTTCATTTCAACAGAAACACTATTTCAGCATTACTGGACTCAGAAAGCTGTAAACTGACAATCTTGATCATTGAAGTCCTAACATAAGTTTTTGTGCATATAACTTCAAACACATTAAAAACTGTCTTACAGCATTGCAGAAAACATTGTACTTCATAAGGCATAAGCTTGTTTCAGTTTGGCAAGATTTGCACTGAATACTGAATGAAACAGCTTTATCTAATAGAGAGAAAAGCTTTTGAGCAGATTTGGGCTTGATTTCACTTCATTTGAACAGAAACACTATTTCAACATTACTGGACTCAGAAAGCTGTAAACTGACAATCTTGATCATTGAAGTCCTAACATTAGTTTTTGTGCATATAACTTCTAACACATTAAAAACTGTCTTACAGCATTGCAGAAAACATTGTACTTCATAAGGCATAAGCTTGTTTCAGTTTGGCAAGATTTGCACTGAATACTGAATGAAACAGCTTTATCTAATAGAGAGAAAAGCTTTTGAGCAGATTTGGGCTTGATTTCACTTCATTTCAACAGAAACACTATTTCAGCATTACTGGACTCAGAAAGCTGTAAACTGACAATCTTGATCATTGAAGTCCTAACATAAGTTTTTGTGCATATAACTTCTAACACATTAAAAACTGTCTTACAGCATTGCAGAAAACATTGTACTTCATAAGACATAAGCTTGTTTCAGTTTGGCAAGATTTGCACTGAATATTGAATGCAACAGCTTTCTCTAATAGAGAGAAAAGCTTTTGAGCAGATTTGGGCTTGATTTCACTTCATTTGAACAGAAACACTATTTCAACATTACTGGACTCAGAAAGCTGTAAACTGACAATCTTGACCATTGCAGTCCTAACATTAGTTTTTGTGTATATAACTTCTAACACATTAAAAACTGTCTTACAGCATTGCAGAAAACATTTTATTTCATATGACATAAGCATGTTTCAGTTTGGCAAGATTTGCACTGAATACTGAATGAAACAGCTTTCTCTAATAGAGAGAAAAGCTTTTGAGCAGATTTGGGCTTGATTTCACTTCATTTGAACAGAAACACTATTTCAGCATTACTGGACTCAGAAAGCTGTAAACTGACAATCTTGATCATTGCAGTCCTAACATTAGTTTTTGTGTATATAACTTCTAACACATTAAAAACTGTCTTACAGCATTGCAGAAAACATTTTATTTCATAAGACATAAGCAAGTTTCAGTTTGGCAAGATTTGCACTGAATACTGAATGAAACAGCTTTCTCTAATAGAGAGAAAAGCTTTTGAGCAGATTTGGGCTTGATTTCACTTCATTTGAACAGAAACACTATTTCAGCATTACTGGACTCAGAAAGCTGTAAACTGACAATCTTGATCATTGCAGTCCTAACATTAGTTTTTGTGCATATAACTTCAAACACATAAAAAATTGTCTTACAGCATTGCAGAAAACATTGTACTTCATAAGGCATAAGCTTGTTTCAGTTTGGCAAGATTTGCACTGAATACTGAATGAAACAGCTTTATCTAATAGAGAGAAAAGCTTTTGAGCAGATTTGGGCTTGATTTCACTTCATTTGAACAGAAACACTATTTCAACATTACTGGACTCAGAAAGCTGTAAACTGACAATCTTGATCATTGCAGTCCTAACATTAGTTTTTGTGCATATAACTTCTAACACATTAAAAACTGTCTTACAGCATTGCAGAAAACATTGTACTTCATAAGGCATAAGCTTGTTTCAGTTTGGCAAGATTTGCACTGAATACTGAATGAAACAGCTTCCTCTAATAGAGAGAAAAGCTTTTGAGCAGATTTGGGCTTGATTTCACTTCATTTCAACAGAAACACTATTTCAGCATTACTGGACTCAGAAAGCTGTAAACTGACAATCTTGATCATTGAAGTCCTAACATTAGTTTTTGTGTATATAACTTCTAACACATTAAAAACTGTCTTACAGCATTGCAGAAAACATTTTATTTCATAAGACATAAGCATGTTTCAGTTTGGCAAGATTTGCACTGAATACTGAATGAAACAGCTTTCTCTAATAGAGAGAAAAGCTTTTGAGCAGATTTGGGCTTGATTTCACTTCATTTGAACAGAAACACTATTTCAACATTACTGGACTCAGAAAGCTGTAAACTGACAATCTTGATCATTGAAGTCCTAACATTAGTTTTTGTGCATATAACTTCTAACACATTAAAAACTGTCTTACAGCATTGCAGAAAACATTGTACTTCATAAGGCATAAGCTTGTTTCAGTTTGGCAAGATTTGCACTGAATACTGAATGAAACAGCTTTATCTAATAGAGAGAAAAGCTTTTGAGCAGATTTGGGCTTGATTTCACTTCATTTCAACAGAAACACTATTTCAGCATTACTGGACTCAGAAAGCTGTAAACTGACAATCTTGATCATTGAAGTCCTAACATAAGTTTTTGTGCATAAAACTTCTAACACATTAAAAACTGTCTTACAGCATTGCAGAAAACATTGTAATTCATAAGGCATAAGCTTATTTCAGTTTGGCAAGATTTGCACTGAATACTGAATGAAACAGCTTTATCTAATAGAGAGAAAAGCTTTTGAGCAGATTTGGGCTTGATTTCACTTCATTTCAACAGAAACACTATTTCAGCATTACTGGACTCAGAAAGCTGTAAACTGACAATCTTGATCATTGAAGTCCTAACATAAGTTTTTGTGCATATAACTTCTAACACATTAAAAACTGTCTTACAGCATTGCAGAAAACATTGTACTTCATAAGACATAAGCTTGTTTCAGTTTGGCAAGATTTGCACTGAATACTGAATGAAACAGCTTTATCTAATAGAGAGAAAAGCTTTTGAGCAGATTTGGGCTTAATTTCACTTCATTTGAACAGAAACACTATTTCAGCATTACTGGACTCAGAAAGCTGTAAACTGACAATCTTGATCATTGAAGTCCTAACATTAGTTTTTGTGCATATAACTTCTAACACATTAAAAACTGTCTTACAGCATTGCAGAAAACATTGTAATTCATAAGGCATAAGCTTGTTTCAGTTTGGCAAGATTTGCACTGAATACTGAATGAAACAGCTTTATCTAATAGAGAGAAAAGCTTTTGAGCAGATTTGGGCTTGATTTCACTTCATTTCAACAGAAACACTATTTCAGCATTACTGGACTCAGAAAGCTGTAAACTGACAATCTTGATCATTGAAGTCCTAACATAAGTTTTTGTGCATATAACTTCTAACACATTAAAAACTGTCTTACAGCATTGCAGAAAACATTGTACTTCATAAGACATAAGCTTGTTTCAGTTTGGCAAGATTTGCACTGAATACTGATTGAAACCGCATTCTCTATTAGAGAGAAAAGCTTTTGAGCAGATTTGGGCTTAATTTCACTTCATTTGAACAGAAACACTATTTCAGCATTACTGGACTCAGAAAGCTGTAAACTGACAATCTTGATCATTGAAGTCCTAACATTAGTTTTTGTGCATATAACTTCTAACACATTAAAAACTGTCTTACAGCATTGCAGAAAACATTGTAATTCATAAGGCATAAGCTTGTTTCAGTTTGGCAAGATTTGCACTGAATACTGAATGAAACAGCTTTATCTAATAGAGAGAAAAGCTTTTGAGCAGATTTGGGCTTGATTTCACTTCATTTCAACAGAAACACTATTTCAGCATTACTGGACTCAGAAAGCTGTAAACTGACAATCTTGATCATTGAAGTCCTAACATAAGTTTTTGTGCATATAACTTCTAACACATTAAAAACTGTCTTACAGCATTGCAGAAAACATTGTACTTCATAAGACATAAGCTTGTTTCAGTTTGGCAAGATTTGCACTGAATACTGAATGAAACAGCTTTATCTAATAGAGAGAAAAGCTTTTGAGCAGATTTGGGCTTAATTTCACTTCATTTGAACAGAAACACTATTTCAGCATTACTGGACTCAGAAAGCTGTAAACTGACAATCTTGATCATTGAAGTCCTAACATTAGTTTTTGTGCATATAACTTCTAACACATTAAAAACTGTCTTACAGCATTGCAGAAAACATTTTATTTCATAAGACATAAGCATGTTTCAGTTTGGCAAGATTTGCACTGAATACTGAATGAAACAGCTTTCTCTAATAGAGAGAAAAGCTTTTGAGCAGATTTGGGCTTGATTTCACTTCATTTGAACAGAAACACTATTTCAACATTACTGGACTCAGAAAGCTGTAAACTGACAATCTTGATCATTGAAGTCCTAACATTAGTTTTTGTGCATATAACTTCTAACACATTAAAAACTGTCTTACAGCATTGCAGAAAACATTGTACTTCATAAGGCATAAGCTTGTTTCAGTTTGGCAAGATTTGCACTGAATACTGAATGAAACAGCTTTATCTAATAGAGAGAAAAGCTTTTGAGCAGATTTGGGCTTGATTTCACTTCATTTCAACAGAAACACTATTTCAGCATTACTGGACTCAGAAAGCTGTAAACTGACAATCTTGATCATTGAAGTCCTAACATAAGTTTTTGTGCATATAACTTTTAACACATTAAAAACTGTCTTACAGCATTGCAGAAAACATTGTACTTCATAAGACATAAGCTTGTTTCAGTTTGGCAAGATTTGCACTGAATATTGAATGAAACAGCTTTCTCTAATAGAGAGAAAAGCTTTTGAGCAGATTTGGGCTTGATTTCACTTCATTTGAACAGAAACACTATTTCAACATTACTGGACTCAGAAAGCTGTAAACTGACAATCTTGATCATTGCAGTCCTAACATTAGTTTTTGTGCATATAACTTCTAACACATTAAAAACTGTCTTACAGCATTGCAGAAAACATTGTACTTCATAAGGCATAAGCTTGTTTCAGTTTGGCAAGATTTGCACTGAATACTGAATGAAACAGCTTTCTCTAATAGAGAGAAAAGCTTTTGAGCAGATTTGGGCTTGATTTCACTTCATTTGAACAGAAACACTATTTCAGCATTACTGGACTCAGAATGCTGTAAACTGACAATCTTGATCATTGCAGTCCTAACATTAGTTTTTGTGTATATAACTTCTAACACATTAAAAACTGTCTTACAGCATTGCAGAAAACATTTTATTTCATAAGACATAAGCAAGTTTCAGTTTGGCAAGATTTGCACTGAATACTGAATGAAACAGCTTTCTCTAATAGAGAGAAAAGCTTTTGAGCAGATTTGGGCTTGATTTCACTTCATTTGAACAGAAACACTATTTCAGCATTACTGGACTCAGAAAGCTGTAAACTGACAATCTTGATCATTGCAGTCCTAACATTAGTTTTTGTGCATATAACTTCAAACACATTAAAAACTGTCTTACAGCATTGCAGAAAACATTGTACTTCATAAGGCATAAGCTTGTTTCAGTTTGGCAAGATTTGCACTGAATACTGAATGAAACAGCTTTATCTAATAGAGAGAAAAGCTTTTGAGCAGATTTGGGCTTGATTTCACTTCATTTGAACAGAAACACTATTTCAGCATTACTGGACTCAGAAAGCTGTAAACTGACAATCTTGATCATTGAAGTCCTAACATTAGTTTTTGTGTATATAACTTCTAACACATTAAAAACTGTCTTACAGCATTGCAGAAAACATTTTATTTCATAAGACATAAGCATGTTTCAGTTTGGCAAGATTTGCACTGAATACTGAATGAAACAGCTTTCTCTAATAGAGAGAAAAGCTTTTGAGCAGATTTGGGCTTGATTTCACTTCATTTGAACAGAAACACTATTTCAACATTACTGGACTCAGAAAGCTGTAAACTGACAATCTTGATCATTGCAGTCCTAACATTAGTTTTTGTGCATATAACTTCTAACACATTAAAAACTGTCTTACAGCATTGCAGAAAACATTGTACTTCATAAGGCATAAGCTTGTTTCAGTTTGGCAAGATTTGCACTGAATATTGAATGAAACAGCTTTCTCTAATAGAGAGAAAAGCTTTTGAGCAGATTTGGGCTTGATTTCACTTCATTTGAACAGAAACACTATTTCAACATTACTGGACTCAGAAAGCTGTAAACTGACAATCTTGATCATTGCAGTCCTAACATTAGTTTTTGTGTATATAACTTCTAACACATTAAAAACTGTCTTACAGCATTGCAGAAAACATTTTATTTCATAAGACATAAGCATGTTTCAGTTTGGCAAGATTTGCACTGAATACTGAATGAAACAGCTTTCTCTAATAGAGAGAAAAGCTTTTGAGCAGATTTGGGCTTGATTTCACTTCATTTGAACAGAAACACTATTTCAGCATTACTGGACTCAGAAAGCTGTAAACTGACAATCTTGATCATTGCAGTCCTAACATTAGTTTTTGTGTATATAACTTCTAACACATTAAAAACTGTCTTACAGCATTGCAGAAAATATTTTATTTCATAAGACATAAGCAAGTTTCAGTTTGGCAAGATTTGCACTGAATACTGAATGAAACAGCTTTCTCTAATAGAGAGAAAAGCTTTTGAGCAGATTTGGGCTTGATTTCACTTCATTTGAACAGAAACACTATTTCAGCATTACTGGACTCAGAAAGCTGTAAACTGACAATCTTGATCATTGCAGTCCTAACATTAGTTTTTGTGCATATAACTTCAAACACATTAAAAACTGTCTTACAGCATTGCAGAAAACATTGTACTTCATAAGGCATAAGCTTGTTTCAGTTTGGCAAGATTTGCACTGAATACTGAATGAAACAGCTTTATCTAATAGAGAGAAAAGCTTTTGAGCAGATTTGGGCTTGATTTCACTTCATTTGAACAGAAACACTATTTCAACATTACTGGACTCAGAAAGCTGTAAACTGACAATCTTGATCATTGCAGTCCTAACATTAGTTTTTGTGCATATAACTTCTAACACATTAAAAACTGTCTTACAGCATTGCAGAAAACATTGTACTTCATAAGGCATAAGCTTGTTTCAGTTTGGCAAGATTTGCACTGAATACTGAATGAAACAGCTTCCTCTAATAGAGAGAAAAGCTTTTGAGCAGATTTGGGCTTGATTTCACTTCATTTGAACAGAAACACTATTTCAGCATTACTGGACTCAGAAAGCTGTAAACTGACAATCTTGATCATTGAAGTCCTAACATTAGTTTTTGTGTATATAACTTCTAACACATTAAAAACTGTCTTACAGCATTGCAGAAAACATTTTATTTCATAAGACATAAGCATGTTTCAGTTTGGCAAGATTTGCACTGAATACTGAATGAAACAGCTTTCTCTAATAGAGAGAAAAGCTTTTGAGCAGATTTGGGCTTGATTTCACTTCATTTGAACAGAAACACTATTTCAACATTACTGGACTCAGAAAGCTGTAAACTGACAATCTTGATCATTGAAGTCCTAACATTAGTTTTTGTGCATATAACTTCTAACACATTAAAAACTGTCTTACAGCATTGCAGAAAACATTTTATTTCATAAGACATAAGCATGTTTCAGTTTGGCAAGATTTGCACTGAATACTGATTGAAACCGCATTCTCTATTAGAGAGAAAAGCTTTTGAGCAGATTTGGGCTTGATTTCACTTCATTTGAACAGAAACACTATTTCAGCATTACTGGACTCAGAAAGCTGTAAACTGACAATCTTGATCATTGAAGTCCTAACATAAGTTTTTGTGCATATAACTTCTAACACATTAAAAACTGTCTTACAGCATTGCAGAAAACATTGTACTTCATAAGGCATAAGCTTGTTTCAGTTTGGCAAGATTTGCACTGAATACTGAATGAAACAGCTTTATCTAATAGAGAGAAAAGCTATTGAGCAGATTTGGGCTTGATTTCACTTCATTTCAACAGAAACACTATTTCAGCATTACTGGACTCAGAAAGCTGTAAACTGACAATCTTGATCATTGAAGTCCTAACATAAGTTTTTGTGCATATAACTTCTAACACATTAAAAACTGTCTTACAGCATTGCAGAAAACATTGTACTTCATAAGGCATAAGCTTGTTTCAGTTTGGCAAGATTTGCACTGAATACTGAATGAAACAGCTTTATCTAATAGAGAGAAAAGCTTTTGAGCAGATTTGGGCTTAATTTCACTTCATTTCAACAGAAACACTATTTCAGCATTACTGGACTCAGAAAGCTGTAAACTGACAATCTTGATCATTGAAGTCCTAACATAAGTTTTTGTGCATATAACTTCTAACACATTAAAAACTGTCTTACAGCATTGCAGAAAACATTTTATTTCATAAGACATAAGCTTGTTTCAGTTTGGCAAGATTAGCACTGAATACTGAATGAAACAGCTTTATCTAATAGAGAGAAAAGCTATTGAGCAGATTTGGGCTTGATTTCACTTCATTTCAACAGAAACACTATTTCAGCATTACTGGACTCAGAAAGCTGTAAACTGACAATCTTGATCATTGAAGTCCTAACATTAGTTTTTGTGTATATAACTTCTAACACATTAAAAACTGTCTTACAGCATTGCAGAAAACATTTTATTTCATAAGACATAAGCATGTTTCAGTTTGGCAAGATTTGCACTGAATACTGAATGAAACAGCTTTCTCTAATAGAGAGAAAAGCTTTTGAGCAGATTTGGGCTTGATTTCACTTCATTTGAACAGAAACACTATTTCAACATTACTGGACTCAGAAAGCTGTAAACTGACAATCTTGATCATTGAAGTCCTAACATTAGTTTTTGTGCATATAACTTCTAACACATTAAAAACTGTCTTACAGCATTGCAGAAAACATTTTATTTCATAAGACATAAGCATGTTTCAGTTTGGCAAGATTTGCACTGAATACTGATTGAAACCGCATTCTCTATTAGAGAGAAAAGCTTTTGAGCAGATTTGGGCTTGATTTCACTTCATTTGAACAGAAACACTATTTCAGCATTACTGGACTCAGAAAGCTGTAAACTGACAATCTTGATAATTGAAGTCCTAACATAAGTTTTTGTGTATATAACTTCTAACACATTAAAAACTGTCTTACAGCATTGCAGAAAACATTTTATTTCATAAGACATAAGCATGTTTCAGTTTGGCAAGATTTGCACTGAATACTGAATGAAACAGCTTTCTCTAATAGAGAGAAAAGCTTTTGAGCAGATTTGGGCTTGATTTCACTTCATTTGAACAGAAACACTATTTCAACATTACTGGACTCAGAAAGCTGTAAACTGACAATCTTGATCATTGAAGTCCTAACATTAGTTTTTGTGCATATAACTTCTAACACATTAAAAACTGTCTTACAGCATTGCAGAAAACATTGTACTTCATAAGACATAAGCTTGTTTCAGTTTGGCAAGATTTGCACTGAATATTGAATGAAACAGCTTTATCTAATAGAGAGAAAAGCTTTTGAGCAGATTTGGGCTTGATTTCACTTCATTTGAACAGAAACACTATTTCAACATTACTGGATTTAGAAAGCTGTAAACTGACAATCTTGACCATTGCAGTCCTAACATTAGTTTTTGTGTATATAACTTCTAACACATTAAAAACTGTCTTACAGCATTGCAGAAAACATTTTATTTCATAAGACATAAGCATGTTTCAGTTTGGCAAGATTTGCACTGAATACTGAATGAAACAGCTTTATCTAATAGAGAGAAAAGCTTTTGAGCAGATTTGGGCTTGATTTCACTTCATTTGAACAGAAACACTATTTCAGCATTACTGGACTCAGAAAGCTGTAAACTGACAATCTTGATCATTGCAGTCCTAACATTAGTTTTTGTGTATATAACTTCTAACACATTAAAAACTGTCTTACAGCATTGCAGAAAACATTTTATTTCATAAGACATAAGCAAGTTTCAGTTTGGCAAGATTTGCACTGAATACTGAATGAAACAGCTTTCTCTAATAGAGAGAAAAGCTTTTGAGCAGATTTGGGCTTGATTTCACTTCATTTGAACAGAAACACTATTTCAGCATTACTGGACTCAGAAAGCTGTAAACTGACAATCTTGATCATTGCAGTCCTAACATTAGTTTTTGTGCATATAACTTCAAACACATTAAAAACTGTCTTACAGCATTGCAGAAAACATTGTACTTCATAAGGCATAAGCTTGTTTCAGTTTGGCAAGATTTGCACTGAATACTGAATGAAACAGCTTTATCTAATAGAGAGAAAAGCTTTTGAGCAGATTTGGGCTTGATTTCACTTCATTTGAACAGAAACACTATTTCAACATTACTGGACTCAGAAAGCTGTAAACTGACAATCTTGATCATTGCAGTCCTAACATTAGTTTTTGTGCATATAACTTCTAACACATTAAAAACTGTCTTACAGCATTGCAGAAAACATTGTACTTCATAAGGCATAAGCTTGTTTCAGTTTGGCAAGATTTGCACTGAATACTGAATGAAACAGCTTCCTCTAATAGAGAGAAAAGCTTTTGAGCAGATTTGGGCTTGATTTCACTTAATTTCAACAGAAACACTATTTCAGCATTACTGGACTCAGAAAGCTGTAAACTGACAATCTTGATCATTGAAGTCCTAACATTAGTTTTTGTGTATATAACTTCTAACACATTAAAAACTGTCTTACAGCATTGCAGAAAACATTTTATTTCATAAGACATAAGCATGTTTCAGTTTGGCAAGATTTGCACTGAATACTGAATGAAACAGCTTTCTCTAATAGAGAGAAAAGCTTTTGAGCAGATTTGGGCTTGATTTCACTTCATTTGAACAGAAACACTATTTCAACATTACTGGACTCAGAAAGCTGTAAACTGACAATCTTGATCATTGAAGTCCTAACATTAGTTTTTGTGCATATAACTTCTAACACATTAAAAACTGTCTTACAGCATTGCAGAAAACATTTTATTTCATAAGACATAAGCATGTTTCAGTTTGGCAAGATTTGCACTGAATACTGATTGAAACCGCATTCTCTATTAGAGAGAAAAGCTTTTGAGCAGATTTGGGCTTGATTTCACTTCATTTGAACAGAAACACTATTTCAGCATTACTGGACTCAGAAAGCTGTAAACTGACAATCTTGATCATTGAAGTCCTAACATAAGTTTTTGTGCATATAACTTCTAACACATTAAAAACTGTCTTACAGCATTGCAGAAAACATTGTACTTCATAAGGCATAAGCTTGTTTCAGTTTGGCAAGATTTGCACTGAATACTGAATGAAACAGCTTTATCTAATAGAGAGAAAAGCTTTTGAGCAGATTTGGGCTTGATTTCACTTCATTTCAACAGAAACACTATTTCAGCATTACTGGACTCAGAAAGCTGTAAACTGACAATCTTGATCATTGAAGTCCTAACATAAGTTTTTGTGCATATAACTTCTAACACATTAAAAACTGTCTTACAGCATTGCAGAAAACATTGTACTTCATAAGACATAAGCTTGTTTCAGTTTGGCAAGATTTGCACTGAATACTGAATGAAACAGCTTTATCTAATAGAGAGAAAAGGTTTTGAGCAGATTTGGGCTTGATTTCACTTCATTTGAACAGAAACACTATTTCAACATTACTGGACTCAGAAAGCTGTAAACTGACAATCTTGATCATTGCAGTCCTAACATTAGTTTTTGTGCATATAACTTCTAACACATTAAAAACTGTCTTACAGCATTGCAGAAAACATTGTACTTCATAAGGCATAAGCTTGTTTCAGTTTGGCAAGATTTGCACTGAATATTGAATGAAACAGCTTTCTCTAATAGAGAGAAAAGCTTTTGAGCAGATTTGGGCTTGATTTCACTTCATTTGAACAGAAACACTTTCAACATTACTGGACTCAGAAAGCTGTAAACTGACAATCTTGATCATTGCAGTCCTAACATTAGTTTTTGTGTATATAACTTCTAACACATTAAAAACTGTCTTACAGCATTGCAGAAAACATTTTATTTCATAAGACATAAGCATGTTTCAGTTTGGCAAGATTTGCACTGAATACTGAATGAAACAGCTTTCTCTAATAGAGAGAAAAGCTTTTGAGCAGATTTGGGCTTGATTTCACTTCATTTGAACAGAAACACTATTTCAGCATTACTGGACTCAGAAAGCTGTAAACTGACAATCTTGATCATTGCAGTCCTAACATTAGTTTTTGTGTATATAACTTCTAACACATTAAAAACTGTCTTACAGCATTGCAGAAAATATTTTATTTCATAAGACATAAGCAAGTTTCAGTTTGGCAAGATTTGCACTGAATACTGAATGAAACAGCTTTCTCTAATAGAGAGAAAAGCTTTTGAGCAGATTTGGGCTTGATTTCACTTCATTTGAACAGAAACACTATTTCAGCATTACTGGACTCAGAAAGCTGTAAACTGACAATCTTGATCATTGCAGTCCTAACATTAGTTTTTGTGCATATAACTTCAAACACATTAAAAACTGTCTTACAGCATTGCAGAAAACATTGTACTTCATAAGGCATAAGCTTGTTTCAGTTTGGCAAGATTTGCACTGAATACTGAATGAAACAGCTTTATCTAATAGAGAGAAAAGCTTTTGAGCAGATTTGGGCTTGATTTCACTTCATTTGAACAGAAACACTATTTCAACATTACTGGACTCAGAAAGCTGTAAACTGACAATCTTGATCATTGAAGTCCTAACATTAGTTTTTGTGCATATAACTTCTAACACATTAAAAACTGTCTTACAGCATTGCAGAAAACATTTTATTTCATAAGACATAAGCATGTTTCAGTTTGGCAAGATTTGCACTGAATACTGATTGAAACCGCATTCTCTATTAGAGAGAAAAGCTTTTGAGCAGATTTGGGCTTGATTTCACTTCATTTGAACAGAAACACTATTTCAGCATTACTGGACTCAGAAAGCTGTAAACTGACAATCTTGATCATTGAAGTCCTAACATAAGTTTTTGTGCATATAACTTCTAACACATTAAAAACTGTCTTACAGCATTGCAGAAAACATTGTACTTCATAAGGCATAAGCTTGTTTCAGTTTGGCAAGATTTGCACTGAATACTGAATGAAACAGCTTTATCTAATAGAGAGAAAAGCTATTGAGCAGATTTGGGCTTGATTTCACTTCATTTCAACAGAAACACTATTTCAGCATTACTGGACTCAGAAAGCTGTAAACTGACAATCTTGATCATTGAAGTCCTAACATAAGTTTTTGTGCATATAACTTCTAACACATTAAAAACTGTCTTACAGCATTGCAGAAAACATTGTACTTCATAAGGCATAAGCTTGTTTCAGTTTGGCAAGATTTGCACTGAATATTGAATGAAACAGCTTTCTCTAATAGAGAGAAAAGCTTTTGAGCAGATTTGGGCTTGATTTCACTTCATTTGAACAGAAACACTATTTCAACATTACTGGACTCAGAAAGCTGTAAACTGACAATCTTGATCATTGCAGTCCTAACATTAGTTTTTGTGTATATAACTTCTAACACATTAAAAACTGTCTTACAGCATTGCAGAAAACATTTTATTTCATAAGACATAAGCATGTTTCAGTTTGGCAAGATTTGCACTGAATACTGAATGAAACAGCTTTCTCTAATAGAGAGAAAAGCTTTTGAGCAGATTTGGGCTTGATTTCACTTCATTTGAACAGAAACACTATTTCAACATTACTGGACTCAGAAAGCTGTAAACTGACAATCTTGATCATTGAAGTCCTAACATTAGTTTTTGTGCATATAACTTCTAACACATTAAAAACTGTCTTACAGCATTGCAGAAAACATTGTACTTCATAAGGCATAAGCTTGTTTCAGTTTGGCAAGATTTGCACTGAATACTGAATGAAACAGCTTTATCTAATAGAGAGAAAAGCTTTTGAGCAGATTTGGGCTTGATTTCACTTCATTTCAACAGAAACACTATTTCAGCATTACTGGACTCAGAAAGCTGTAAACTGACAATCTTGATCATTGAAGTCCTAACATAAGTTTTTGTGCATATAACTTCTAACACATTAAAAACTGTCTTACAGCATTGCAGAAAACATTGTACTTCATAAGACATAAGCTTGTTTCAGTTTGGCAAGATTTGCACTGAATATTGAATGAAACAGCTTTCTCTAATAGAGAGAAAAGCTTTTGAGCAGATTTGGGCTTGATTTCACTTCATTTGAACAGAAACACTATTTCAACATTACTGGACTCAGAAAGCTGTAAACTGACAATCTTGACCATTGCAGTCCTAACATTAGTTTTTGTGTATATAACTTCTAACACATTAAAAACTGTCTTACAGCATTGCAGAAAACATTTTATTTCATAAGACATAAGCATGTTTCAGTTTGGCAAGATTTGCACTGAATACTGAATGAAACAGCTTTCTCTAATAGAGAGAAAAGCTTTTGAGCAGATTTGGGCTTGATTTCACTTCATTTGAACAGAAACACTATTTCAGCATTACTGGACTCAGAAAGCTGTAAACTGACAATCTTGATCATTGCAGTCCTAACATTAGTTTTTGTGTATATAACTTCTAACACATTAAAAACTGTCTTACAGCATTGCAGAAAACATTTTATTTCATAAGACATAAGCAAGTTTCAGTTTGGCAAGATTTGCACTGAATACTGAATGAAACAGCTTTCTCTAATAGAGAGAAAAGCTTTTGAGCAGATTTGGGCTTGATTTCACTTCATTTGAACAGAAACACTATTTCAGCATTACTGGACTCAGAAAGCTGTAAACTGACAATCTTGATCATTGCAGTCCTAACATTAGTTTTTGTGCATATAACTTCAAAACACATTAAAAACTGTCTTACAGCATTGCAGAAAACATTGTACTTCATAAGGCATAAGCTTGTTTCAGTTTGGCAAGATTTGCACTGAATACTGAATGAAACAGCTTTATCTAATAGAGAGAAAAGCTTTTGAGCAGATTTGGGCTTGATTTCACTTCATTTGAACAGAAACACTATTTCAACATTACTGGACTCAGAAAGCTGTAAACTGACAATCTTGATCATTGCAGTCCTAACATTAGTTTTTGTGCATATAACTTCTAACACATTAAAAACTGTCTTACAGCATTGCAGAAAACATTGTACTTCATAAGGCATAAGCTTGTTTCAGTTTGGCAAGATTTGCACTGAATTCTGAATGAAACAGCTTCCTCTAATAGAGAGAAAAGCTTTTGAGCAGATTTGGGCTTGATTTCACTTCATTTCAACAGAAACACTATTTCAGCATTACTGGACTCAGAAAGCTGTAAACTGACAATCTTGATCATTGAAGTCCTAACATTAGTTTTTGTGTATATAACTTCTAACACATTAAAAACTGTCTTACAGCATTGCAGAAAACATTTTATTTCATAAGACATAAGCATGTTTCAGTTTGGCAAGATTTGCACTGAATACTGAATGAAACAGCTTTCTCTAATAGAGAGAAAAGCTTTTGAGCAGATTTGGGCTTGATTTCACTTCATTTGAACAGAAACACTATTTCAACATTACTGGACTCAGAAAGCTGTAAACTGACAATCTTGATCATTGAAGTCCTAACATTAGTTTTTGTGCATATAACTTCTAACACATTAAAAACTGTCTTACAGCATTGCAGAAAACATTTTATTTCATAAGACATAAGCATGTTTCAGTTTGGCAAGATTTGCACTGAATACTGATTGAAACCGCATTCTCTATTAGAGAGAAAAGCTTTTGAGCAGATTTGGGCTTGATTTCACTTCATTTGAACAGAAACACTATTTCAGCATTACTGGACTCAGAAAGCTGTAAACTGACAATCTTGATCATTGAAGTCCTAACATAAGTTTTTGTGCATATAACTTATAACACATTAAAAACTGTCTTACAGCATTGCAGAAAACATTGTACTTCATAAGACATAAGCATGTTTCAGTTTGGCAAGATTTGCACTGAATACTGATTGAAACCGCATTCTCTATTAGAGAGAAAAGCTTTTGAGCAGATTTGGGCTTGATTTCACTTCATTTGAACAGAAACACTATTTCAGCATTACTGGACTCAGAAAGCTGTAAACTGACAATCTTGATCATTGAAGTCCTAACATAAGTTTTTGTGCATATAACTTCTAACACATTAAAAACTGTCTTACAGCATTGCAGAAAACATTGTACTTCATAAGGCATAAGCTTGTTTCAGTTTGGCAAGATTTGCACTGAATACTGAATGAAACAGCTTTATCTAATAGAGAGAAAAGCTTTTGAGCAGATTTGGGCTTGATTTCACTTCATTTCAACAGAAACACTATTTCAGCATTACTGGACTCAGAAAGCTGTAAACTGACAATCTTGATCATTGAAGTCCTAACATAAGTTTTTGTGCATATAACTTCTAACACATTAAAAACTGTCTTACAGCATTGCAGAAAACATTGTACTTCATAAGACATAAGCTTGTTTCAGTTTGGCAAGATTTGCACTGAATACTGAATGAAACAGCTTTATCTAATAGAGAGAAAAGCTTTTGAGCAGATTTGGGCTTGATTTCACTTCATTTGAACAGAAACACTATTTCAACATTACTGGACTCAGAAAGCTGTAAACTGACAATCTTGATCATTGCAGTCCTAACATTAGTTTTTGTGCATATAACTTCTAACACATTAAAAACTGTCTTACAGCATTGCAGAAAACATTGTACTTCAGAAGGCATAAGCTTGTTTCAGTTTGGCAAGATTTGCACTGAATATTGAATGAAACAGCTTTCTCTAATAGAGAGAAAAGCTTTTGAGCAGATTTGGGCTTGATTTCACTTCATTTGAACAGAAACACTATTTCAACATTACTGGACTCAGAAAGCTGTAAACTGACAATCTTGATCATTGCAGTCCTAACATTAGTTTTTGTGTATATAACTTCTAACACATTAAAAACTGTCTTACAGCATTGCAGAAAACATTTTATTTCATAAGACATAAGCATGTTTCAGTTTGGCAAGATTTGCACTGAATACTGAATGAAACAGCTTTCTCTAATAGAGAGAAAAGCTTTTGAGCAGATTTGGGCTTGATTTCACTTCATTTGAACAGAAACACTATTTCAGCATTACTGGACTCAGAAAGCTGTAAACTGACAATCTTGATCATTGCAGTCCTAACATTAGTTTTTGTGCATATAACTTCAAACACATTAAAAACTGTCTTACAGCATTGCAGAAAACATTGTACTTCATAAGGCATAAGCTTGTTTCAGTTTGGCAAGATTTGCACTGAATACTGAATGAAACAGCTTTATCTAATAGAGAGAAAAGCTTTTGAGCAGATTTGGGCTTGATTTCACTTCATTTGAACAGAAACACTATTTCAACATTACTGGACTCAGAAAGCTGTAAACTGACAATCTTGATCATTGCAGTCCTAACATAAGTTTTTGTGCATATAACTTCTAACACATTAAAAACTGTCTTACAGCATTGCAGAAAACATTGTACTTCATAAGGCATAAGCTTGTTTCAGTTTGGCAAGATTTGCACTGAATACTGAATGAAACAGCTTTATCTAATAGAGAGAAAAGCTTTTGAGCAGATTTGGGCTTGATTTCACTTCATTTCAACAGAAACACTATTTCAGCATTACTGGACTCAGAAAGCTGTAAACTGACAATCTTGATCATTGAAGTCCTAACATAAGTTTTTGTGCATATAACTTCTAACACATTAAAAACTGTCTTACAGCATTGCAGAAAACATTGTACTTCATAAGACATAAGCTTGTTTCAGTTTGGCAAGATTTGCACTAAATACTGAATGAAACAGCTTTATCTAATAGAGAGAAAAGCTTTTGAGCAGATTTGGGCTTGATTTCACTTCATTTCAACAGAAACACTATTTCAGCATTACTGGACTCAGAAAGCTGTAAACTGACAATCTTGATCATTGAAGTCCTAACATAAGTTTTTGTGCATATAACTTCTAACACATTAAAAACTGTCTTACAGCATTGCAGAAAACATTTTATTTCATAAGACATAAGCTTGTTTCAGTTTGGCAAGATTAGCACTGAATACTGAATGAAACAGCTTTATCTAATAGAGAGAAAAGCTTTTGAGCAGATTTGGGCTTGATTTCACTTCATTTCAACAGAAACACTATTTCAGCATTACTGGACTCAGAAAGCTGTAAACTGACAATCTTGATCATTGAAGTCCTAACATTAGTTTTTGTGTATATAACTTCTAACACATTAAAAACTGTCTTACAGCATTGCAGAAAACATTTTATTTCATAAGACATAAGCATGTTTCAGTTTGGCAAGATTTGCACTGAATACTGAATGAAACAGCTTTCTCTAATAGAGAGAAAAGCTTTTGAGCAGATTTGGGCTTGATTTCACTTCATTTGAACAGAAACACTATTTCAAAATTACTGGACTCAGAAAGCTGTAAACTGACAATCTTGATCATTGAAGTCCTAACATTAGTTTTTGTGCATATAACTTCTAACACATTAAAAACTGTCTTACAGCATTGCAGAAAACATTTTATTTCATAAGACATAAGCATGTTT
This sequence comes from Carassius gibelio, assembly GCF_023724105.1. Lineage (NCBI taxonomy): Eukaryota > Metazoa > Chordata > Actinopteri > Cypriniformes > Cyprinidae > Carassius > Carassius gibelio. Next base: position 388,865 of record NC_068376.1, on the reverse strand, counting down.
CAGTTTGGCAAGATTTGCACTGAATACTGATTGAAACCGCATTCTCTATTAGAGAGAAAAGCTTTTGAGCAGATTTGGGCTTGATTTCACTTCATTTGAACAGAAACACTATTTCAGCATTACTGGACTCAGAAAGCTGTAAACTGACAATCTTGATCATTGAAGTCCTAACATAAGTTTTTGTGCATATAACTTCTAACACATTAAAAACTGTCTTACAGCATTGCAGAAAACATTGTACTTCATAAGACATAAGCTTGTTTCAGTTTGGCAAGATTTGCACTGAATATTGAATGAAACAGCTTTATCTAATAGAGAGAAAAGCTTTTGAGCAGATTTGGGCTTGATTTCACTTCATTTCAACAGAAACACTATTTCAGCATTACTGGACTCAGAAAGCTGTAAACTGACAA